>NC_068981.1:12864214-12865381 GCF_001194135.2 Octopus bimaculoides
AAGTTATGAACATAGAAAACAATATACGTTAATCTCTATTTTTGTAAGCAATGTTCATAACTTTTTATTTAGAATATTGAAAAAAATATGTTACCAAAGGAAGACGTAATCTCTCCCGAAACAAGAATAAATCAAGGAGGACTGCAGAAAACCGAAGGTGAGAGTCTTAACAGAGAAGGTGGATGAGTTCTTCTCAAGATCAGCAAAGGCATGATACAGCACGTCAGATGGAATCTCAATACAGAAAGGAGATGAGACTTTCTCAAAATCAGCACCGGCATGTTATAGCACATCAAATGGTGTCTCAAGGCAGAAGCGAGATGAGACTTTCTCAAGATCAGGAAAGGCATGTTGCAGCACTTAATCAATTAATGCTGAATCATTAAAAGAATGTTTTAATGATTACACAGAGATCCAATAAATAGCCCTCTGAAACAGAAAACGAGCAAATTCGTTCTTCACAATTCCTGCAATCGCTTTCAAATATAATCCATCCCATTCTTATAAAAATGATAATTCTGTCCAAATTAGTTTGCTACACTAAAATTGTCGTTTATGTAAAGCATTCAAATTACCATGAGAAACTAATGGAATGTGCTGCTCAAGCGGTAAGGTACGATTGGTAGCACTACCAGCTCCTCCTCAACCTCTTATGGATCATCTGGAAAGCACTTTCAACGAGTCAAAGGATTTTCTTAACAATATCAGACAATACAACTCTGCGTTTCGAATGACATCATTTTCTGCTTCTAAGGACATAGTTGAATATGGATTTATACTGACATTCAAAGTTCAAGGGTGCATCTGTCACCTTATTGGTTCCCTGTTACCCATGAATGAACAAGCAAAGTTCCTCTACATTTATTTTTTCAGTGATGTATAACAACAGACTCGAAGACGGTGTCAAAACGTCAGATGATGGGTCGTGTTAGACTCAGCGCCGAGGGCCGCTAAAAGGTGATTGTATCCACTGACAGCGTTTCGGTGCATTCAAAAATAACACACCTCCACCACCAGTTTCCCATGACAGGTTAGGGCCTGGAATCATCCAAACGGACGCATGCCATGTCGTTTAGTGGAATTAACTTTCCATTTACTCCACAATTGATTTGTCGTCAATGCTGCACTTTCTCATATCACATGTTTCAACATAACTGTGATATATAT
>NC_068981.1:12866171-12867990 GCF_001194135.2 Octopus bimaculoides
TATATGGACAAATGAAGAAGGGCATCAGCATATTTATTGAGAGTTATATGTAGAGACCAAAACAGTTTGATTCAGACTCGTTTCTACTCCGAATTTCAAGTGTGATGGGGTTCTTCAGTCATTTTCAACTTGAATGAAAGAAGTTGATGGCTATTACATTCAGGTAGGCTGCGATTAATCGAGGAAGATCACGACGTGTCCTAGTTTGATATTGGCATGTCAGTATATCAGCGAAAACAGTTAGTTGGAAACTACCGCACGTTGAACACGAAATCGTCCGCGTGGTGGAGAGCAAATCAATCGGGTTGAACGTAGGAATGGTTGGTATGTGCAAATACATATTTGTATATGTGATGTCTGGACGTAGTCATATGTTTTTTCGTGCATCCGTGTATTGATGCGAGCGTGCGCATCTGTACATGGGCCCGCACGTACCATCCCGTCAATGATCAGACATGCGCGCGCGCACACGTTCATACCCATGTACTCACAGACACAAGCGTATTTATATATATGTGTATATATATATACATACACACACACACACACACACACATATATATATATATGCATGCATGCATGTACACATGCATATTAGTGTGTGCATGCATGAGTCTATATGCGCAGAATAGCCGTTGGGAATTAATAATGTCGGTCATAGTGTTACTTAGAGATTTCAGGATGGGTTAGAATAATGCCGAAACCTTATATGGTATAAGTCCGTTTTCAAAGTAGATGTTTCCACCAACGTACCTAGGGCTTTCTTGTCGTTAATTAAGAACCTCTTCATTTGAGACCACAAGTATTACAAACTCTTCAACCCACATAATGGCAACGTGAGCTACTCCTGCTTAGACAACATCGCACGCACCAAGAAACGTAAAAATACACCTGCACCACTCCCTATCCCAATCTGCAATTTCGGAAATCCAACCATGTGCTCCCGATAAGGATTCTGCCCGCAAGGGACGTAGTGTACAGAGTCACCCATACGCTATCTGATGGAATTCCTAGGCACTATACGAGGATGACAGCTAATGACTTCAAAGTTAGATACCCTCAGCAAATGTACTCGTTCAGAACCAGAGACAGAGAGAACTCTACTTACCTATTTCATATTCTCTAGAGACTCTGTGACCTGCGAGACGAAAAATCCAGCTTCAGGTGGACAATTTTCGATACAGCGTCACCATATCAACCGGGACCCCAAGCTGTCAGTTTCCTGTTCACCATGTGGTATTTTCAAACCAACTGCTGTCGATGATATACCGATATAACAACATAAAACTACAATACCAAGTTACCTTCCTCCAGCAATCGCAGCCAACCATATTGTATTAACAATCAACTGTTTTCATTTAAATTCAAAATGTTTCAAGATACGCATCATCCTTGAAACGCGGAGTACCAACGTATACGAATCAAACTGTTTTGATCTAAACAGCTATCTACCTACCTAATTATCTACCTATTTATTTATCTATTCATCTATCTCCACACACACACACACACACACACACACACACATATATAGACACGTATATCTGTGTATTATACAAATACGTACACATCTGTGGTTACTTCTATTTTTTTAACGTAAATATAGGTGTATTCAAAGCAAGTTCTAGTGATATAAATCATTCGTGATAAATCGCATAGATGTAGGTGATTATGAGGTTATTCATTAACGTCTACTGATGAGCTTTGCATTTGTAAAGAAAAAACCTTACCTCGGGATATGCCAAGAAAATTGTCCCTCGATATAGCTAATCAGTGATAGCTTTAGTAACTTTCCATGTATATATATATATATATATAT
>NC_068981.1:12868404-12869189 GCF_001194135.2 Octopus bimaculoides
TGTGTGTGTGTGTGTGTGTGTGTGTGTGTGTGTGTGTGTGTGTGTGTGATGAGTAGGTGAAAGAACAGTAAATTTGTTAAAAATCCCGTGTTATTCGGTATCAAATGTAAATACATTATTAACACGTGTTAATCAGAAGGATACAATATGTTAATTAACTGTTCGAGACACGTATATCGACTAGATGACGTTAGCATTATGTAGAGGGAAAAGCGGCAATGAAATAATAATTCACGTTGTAAACTTATTTTGAAAGTACTTTTATTTTTGAACAGAATATCTTATGTTCAAATATAAAACACTATTTGTATTTTTCAAAACAAAATAATGTTGCTGTTATGTACACATGTTTGTGTTCTTTTCTCTGCTAATCTCAGATGCGTAGTACATATAAAGGCGTGTAGCTTAGTGGCTTGGCTATTCTGCTCGCAATCGTAATACCATGTGTTCAATTCCCGAAAGTTAACAGTAATCTTGAGCGAGGCAATTTATTTATTGCCATTTCACTCCACTCAGCTGGCAAAGATAATTTGTACCCGTGTTTAAAACGGCCAGGCTTATCGCATTTTGTGTCACCCTGAATTTTCCTCAGAACTACGTGAAGGGCATGGATATCTGGTGAATGCTCAGCAACTTGTACGCTTATTACATGAGCAGGGTGTTGCGCTGATTGAACTAACTCGAACACTCATTGTCGTAAACGACGGAGTGCCAGTTTATTTAAATACGCATATGGATGCAAGAAAGTATATATATATATATATATATATATATATATATATATA
>NC_068981.1:12869913-12871098 GCF_001194135.2 Octopus bimaculoides
ATATTCCATACCTAGCGAATCCTATGAAGGAGTAAGATACCCAAACACTGGGTAGACATCAAGGTACTTTTCAGGCCAACGATACCTTGAATGTATAAAATTTACACGGGATGTGCTAACGAAATGTGAACTTCATATAATCAATCTATCTTTGGACTGAAATGTAGTTAGGGTCTCCCACACGTTTGGATAATTTACTTCTTCCCTGGTTCTGTTTGCTATGAAACCTAGATTTTATCTATTCCATTCCATACATTTTGGAAGTTTATTCGTATATGCAACAACTGGTGGGCCAACTGGGATCAGTAAAATTCACTTCTTCAGCTTATCGTACTTCGACACGGGAGAGCTTCACATCCTTAATCTTCTGCGCCAATAAATCACTAGCATTCCTGAAATTTCTGTTTTATACTTCTTCAGATTGCTTGAAGCTCTCTAAATTCCTGCACCTTGATCCTTGGCTCTTACATTTACATCTCCCCCACACACATACACCACACATACAAGCAGACAAACACACAAATACACACATACATACACACAACCACAAACACAAACACACACACACACACACACAGACACACCTATATGTATATACCAGCAAATATGCACAGATAAATATGTGTGTGTGTGTGTGTGTGTGTGTATGTGTGCAGAGAGAGAAAGAGAGAGGGAGAGAAACAGAAAGAGAGAAAAGTTGACAAAGAAATGGCTGCGTATATTTAGGCAATATATAAATACATGCGCTGCGCCATGTCTTTGGCTGGGAGTACATGAATCATATCTCACGCTCTGCAATGCACATCTGAACACAGTTTCAACAACAGGTAGTTCTCCATAAATGAATGACTGAATATATAACCAGAAATATGAATATATTCTCAGGTATTCTAGTTCCCGTAGAAAACTATATAGAGCACTCGTTTTTCTATTAAAGTATCCCTGCCACGCTCGCTCGATCTCTTCCTCTCTCTCTGTTTATATCTGCGTATACTCATAAGCATATAATATACGCATGTGTGCGTGTAGGTAAATATATATCTCCTTTGTCTCTCTCCTTCTTTCTCTCCTTGTTTCTTTCTGTGTTCCTTTCTGTAGAAGAGCGTATGCTTGAAAGGTTAAAGAATTTCTCAATTCCCGAGCGTTATACGAATTCATCTATTTGTTTTCAACTGCACCTGTCTT
>NC_068981.1:12871179-12872992 GCF_001194135.2 Octopus bimaculoides
TATATATATATATATATATATATATATATGTGCGTGTGTGTGTGTAGAGAGAGAGAGAGAGAGAGTGAGTGAGAGAAAGAGATAGGGAGGGAGAGAGAGGGAGAGAGAAGGAGAGAGAGGAAAAGAGATAGGTACGCACCCATGTTTATATTTGTGTTCATATGAAAGTCTGCCAGTTTCCCCACCTAGCATGTATCCACGTGAAAACATTTATGTATACTAATGGCGTGGAAATAATATATAATGCTCAATGCCTATAGTCATCGAGTCAATGAAGTAAACATTAGAATATTTAGAACCAGCCTTCAATAGCTGAAATCAAATTTCCAAATATGGCACAATATCTTACATATAATTGAAGCCGGTTATTGTTATCACGAAAAACTGCAACGAAGCAATTAATTTTTGTCAAAACGGGCGGGTGAAATATTCTTTGCATAAAATTAATTAAAAACTATCAAATTAATGGAATTAAGCCTCAAAATACTGTCATTAAATTTTTCATTTAAAACCTATCTGCATCACTTCTACTGATGTATTGTTTAAAATTACTGCGGAGATCAAAGCTATCTGTTAATGCTCGCTAACTGTGGTAATACAATTTCTCTGCTGAAAGCAGTGAATGGTAATTGCCGTCGTGACGGCGGTGATGGTGCTTGTGGAATCGTATATTGTGCCTTCGAAGGCGTCCAATAGTATGATTAATATAAATGATGATAAAGAGTTCGAAAGAAAAATAGGAGTAGTTTGTCTTTTAAAGTTCATCATCTCTGTTATTGTTGAGAGTTGAAAATGGAAAAGAAAATGACAAAATGATGTCGCAAAAATAAGTTCAACGTGGTAGCTTGATTCAACAAGAGAAGGTTACGCTCTTTTTGTAATTTAACTGGACATCAACTATGGTTGTGTCGATGAACGAGAGTGGTAGAGAGAGATGCGGGGTGAATAAATACATGGATTTTTCTTATGATTTTTTTTTTTTTTGGTAATAGGAGTTTGGTAATTGGATTTTGGTGAAAATCCATAATGATCAGTTTAGTTGTCGAAAAAACATTATATTGAATTTGACCTCACTTAAAGCATGACAGCATATCCCTTCTGTCTGTCTGTCTGTCCAGCTCTGTCCGTCGCTGTGCTCAACTGATCATCTGCTTCTTCGCTACTATTATTTTTTATTAACTATGCTCAGCTTAATCAAAGCTTCACTGATTTTTCAATCACCGATCTGTTACAAATGTGACTGACGTCAGTCAAAGAATTTGTTGTGTGGGTGTTGGGTGCCATTAGTTACATTTTTCCTGACGTCATTGTTTAATCTGAAAGATCCTTTATCATTGTTTATAAAAAAAAACATTCTAGTTAAGAAAAGAATACTGTTTCAAACTGAGACAGCGATCTGCAGCAAGTGATAACGTTGTGGACACCGTACTTTTGCTTCTCTGATATATTTGCATTGACGTGCTACACAAAATACAGACCGTGTATTATATTCAAAGATAAAGATATGAAACGATTCGTGTTATCAAATTTAAGATTCTCAATTACTTTTTTCATAATAAATAATCACATATTTTATAACACCACGCTTTATATTATCTGATATTCATAAATGTCTATGACAATTCAGTCTTTGAATATCATAACAAGCGGATTCCCCTATAAATTTAATCGGATCTCGTGTTACGAATCAAGCCATAAATTTCATTTTTATTCTCTTTTTAATACTTAATGACGTTACATACCAAATATAGAAGCATTCTTAATATATAAAAATGTTATATATATATATATATATATATATATATATATATAT
>NC_068981.1:12873002-12879333 GCF_001194135.2 Octopus bimaculoides
ATGGAGGTGGAAATAGTACAAAGGTGAATGTAAGGCATTTCAATTTGGCAACAATTTAATAAAATGCTTTTAAATTATCTAAAGAAAATATAGAATATTACCGGTTTCAATAATGAATCTCATCTTATCAAATATTAGTAAAATGTTATAAAAGTTTGAAGTAAGAACATTTTATTTTCTGTTTGGTGTTCAAAAATATGTTTGGAATATTTTCATTGAAGCCTGCTTTAAATATAGAATTCAAGGTGTTAGAGACGAGGTATAGTTGTCTATTGACCCCAAAAATATTATGTGGGTTACCGCCAAGGGAGTGGTGTAAGTGGTGTAAAAGCCTTTATTGAATGATTTTTATGTCCACCTGTGTGTGTGTGAGTTTATGTGTATGTGAGTGTGTGCGTATTGTGTTAATGTCCTTTCAATATATATGGACAGAGCTTCTGGGACATCCTCCTCAAACCTTTCCTAAAACATATACGGAGCTACATACGAAATGATCTAGACATGCTAAAACATCTGCCATAAATAATAAATAAACAAAATCCTTACTTCGTTTGATGTTGTCAACCTATACAGCAACATTAGAATAACTGCAAACCAATACTAGTTGGATATTCATCAATATGAACTTCCAGCACGCATAGAAACACGAATTTATCATTGATGGGCTCAGATTTATACCTGAAAGGAATATTTTACTTTCAATGGTTCGGATAACCGCCAAATATCAGAAACGGTGATGGGTACGATGGATTCCACGAACAAAAGATATGTAACTCATATCTTTTAATATTCGGAAACACGTTCCATACACAACTCTGAAACAATTGGAAAAAGATACCTAAATGGTTGGAGGAAAACTTTCACAAGCTAAGTAAATTTTAAAACAACCTCACAAATAACATCCAATTCACAATGGAATTTAATCCCAAAGAACTCACTTTTCTGGATGTACTAATCACAACCCAAGATGGGAAAATAGAAACGGACATATTCTACAAACCCACTGAGTCTATACAGTACTTTCTTTTTACATCGTGTTACTCGAAACACACCAAACTCAATATTAGCTTCAATCTGGCAAAACAGATTTGCACCATGGCAACAGAACCATCCAAATGTGAACAAAGACTACAAGAACTGTAGAACACACTTATCCAAAAGCCTTTCCTACTGGCATAAACACAAACGGAATAAACAAGGGGAAACAAATGGATATCCATGACCTTAGGAACACAAAAAGGAAACACGTCTTACCATTCGTGTCAACATTCAATTCAAGAAGCACCGAAATATTTTATCACATCCACAAAGACCTGTAATGCTCTTTTCAAACTCATAAAGGGTTAGATTAGTTGTCGCATGGGCTTCAAGATTGGTGTGGGCTTCATGATAGGTGTAGTAAATTTTATAAATTTAAATTCGTCCAGAATATCATCTTCGAGGTTGAGAAGTGAGCAGGAGCATTGTCGATGATGAGGAGGCCCCTGATTGGAAGATTCTTCTCCAGAAGTTACTTTTTCACTGCTGGCCAGAAGACAAGGTTGACCCACTAGGAGAAGAATTGCCTGGTAACCCAGGCTTTAACGCTTGCCTCAGGATTTTATTTGACTTGAGCGCACGTCAGTTTTCGGAATAGTAGAAAAGAAGCTGCTTAGTCTTCACGTCTCCACTCGCATTTGTACAAAGAGCGAGAGTTAGTCGACGTTTCATAGGCTTGTGACCAGGCATTTTTTTCTTCTGCAGTTGGGTAGGTTTTTCTGGAATTTCTTTTCAAAAATGGACAGTTTCATCATTGTTGAATACCTTATGCAGGAAATATTCAGCTGCCTTCAATTCTATCGTAATCAGCTTTTTCTTCTTTTCAGCACTGTCCTTTGCACTGACTTTCGTAGGACCCATGACTAACACAACAAACTATTATAAAATAATAGGAAAAGATGCACAAAACTAACCGACAACACTGGGTAAAACACAACAGAGCTCCTGCTACAACGAGATTTACACGCGAACCGCGCGAACGGAGACTGCTCTAGTTTAGAGAGGGTGTGAGAGCAGTCGCTTGTATGAAACTCGCTCGTACTGCGGATTTCGGCTCGTACTTCAAGACCAAAATTGGTACGAGCCTTGGGTCGTACAGTAAATTACTCGTACAATGGTGCAATCATACTGCGAGGTTCTACTAAAAGCAACAGTAACATCCACCCCTAGGGGTCAGCCACACTTAAGTGGCAATATACTACACTTTATCGTGCAGTTACTGTTAATACTTCATTTAGAGAATTAACATTGATATATATATATATATATATATATATATATGTATGTATGTGTGTGTGTGTGCGTGCGCGTATGCATGTATGTATTATGTATGTACGTAGGCAGTTAGGTAGGTATGTAGGTAGGTTGGGGTATGGGTAGGTAGTTAGGTAGGTACGTGGCTAGGGAGATAGGTAGGCTAGGGGTAGGGAGGTAAATAGGTTGGTATACATACATATAGAGGGAGAGAAAGTAAATGAAATATAGATAGTTTCCATTAATTTCTATATACGACTTTTATATTCGTGTTTCCGTTAGTCTTAACAGGACGCATCAGTTGGTTTCATTTTTATCAAACAAATGCGCGCTCCTTCTCAGGTTACGCAGGTTAAAGCATTTCAGTCGCACCTAGTAAGCCATACATTTTAATTTCTCAATGTATGAATCAAACTAATGTTACGTGCGATAGTTTATTGAAGCATTTCAGCTTAACATTTATTTGTGGTTAACGGGAAGGCGAAAAATGCAGAAAAAATCGAAAGAAACATATAACATCATCTGATTGTATATGATCAGAGTTGTTTTTAATCCGATGTTGTCTTGTCGTTTATTAAACTGCAGTTATAAATATTTGTGTCAGATATGGCAGATGGAAATATGTATCAGATCAAGGATATTAAACATGAAACAATACGCAATATTGATTTCTACTGTTAAACAAGTAAATTGGCAAACAGAAGTGCAAAAGTGAGTGGCTGAGACAGATAGAGGGAGGGGGAGAGTGATAAAGGGAGAGAGAGAGAGTGATGATGACTGAGAAAGCGACCACGCAGATTTGATAAATGAGAATTCAAATTCTGAAGAACGAGAATCATTAGTGTCGGAGCAAGTTTACATAAAAGCTTGTACTTTTGAAAATGCGTAATACTATTTATTAACCAAAAAATCTATTAAAACACAAAAAGAAAACTAGGAAAACTAAATGTTGAATACTGCATGATATCTAGCTGTTAATTAGTTTTTTTTTGTTTTATTGTTTGGAAGGGAAAACTGTTTCTTATAACACTGGGAGGTGATGCAAACTAGCAAGTGCTCAAAACAGAGAGGTGCATACTAAATACATACAAAACCAAACGATTAACTTCACGAATAGGAACAGTCATGGCGATTGCTCTCCACGCTACAGCCCTCTAACGATTGAGAATCATAACTTTGTAGTTGAACTGCAATTGTGTGTGAAAATACACACAATTATCTGCGGTGGATAAAACCTGAAGTGTAGCAGATAACTATGTTCCTGTTATGTTTCTCGCAGATGAAATAGTTTCAATAATAGGCACGTGAGTTCAAATCCTAACGAGGACGGTTTTTGCCTTTCGGTGTTTTAGAGACGAAATCACTTTTTGTCTCTCAAGATATTTATCTTTACATACATACGTGGTATATGCGTAGAAAACTTTGCTCCTTATTTTGCATGATATTTTGTGGTGGAAAACGGTAAGCAAAGAAAGTGGCTTTGAAGCCGCTGTCAGTGAAAAAGACAATCTCTTTAGTAGTACAAGTTATACAATAAAAGCGTTGCTGACAACACTTCCATACGCTATAAAAAACGTGCTACGTATTCAAATATGCTGTATTCATAATATACTTTCTTTAGGGGCCAACATGTTTGTTATTTAGTCGAAAGCACTGATACAAATACCTTCAAACCCACATGAAGACCTCATATTAAAGGAATTATAGGAGAATAAAATCTCGCCTTTGTTTGCAAAAGACGTACAATTGATCTCTATCGTCAAAGAGGAAGCGATGTTTCTTAATAAAACATTTCCTTTCGTGATAAAACAATGAAAGTGAAAATTATTTTATTTTCTACATTAAAACATTTTAGTGATAAAATCAAGGGACAGTTTTATACCAATGACATAATATGAAATTTGTTCCTAATATTTTTGTGTATCCCTAGTTGCATTCTCCAATGTTCCCGTTGTTTTGAAATGTGATCTAAATGGATTTGCTGACTAAATAAGTCATGCGGACAGGTAAAACCTTCACTTTCTCATAGTTACTTACTCAATATTCCACATTTCTACATTTACGACATAAATTATCCTGAAGATGAAATCATCGTAATTGTAGTTGAATAATTAACCTTTATAACAAGAAAAGCTATTTCCTTGATATCTAGGATTCTAAGGAAATTTTAAATGTCAATATCTACGAAATAAGAAGATGTAGATTAGAGAGATGTTATGCGATAAATAAGAACAGCTAGAATTAGCAGCAACACGTTCAACACACCATATAATTCCGTTATATACCACTGCCCAAAGATTTATGACAGACTAACTGTAGACAAGAACTTCGCTGCGGGCTAGTTAGGGATCTGGTCTGCGTCGACGCTGACTTCCGGTTAAACGGGCTTTCTACTAAGGATGAGTTGACTAGAGGCTATCGCCCTCATGTATTTAAGTGAATAAATCTTTCACCAACACATTCTGGTTCCCCACAGAAGAACGACAGCTATCACAATTCTGGTCGAAGAGGGATGAGCTATGGTTCACGCAGGCCGTGAGCCCTATCTAACGTACGCAAAATAACTTCAGACCTAACGAAATATTCGTACGTAGTAGCAGCACTAGATGAAGGCACGGCAACGAGGGTGCTACACATTGTAACCCAACCCCGAGCAACCCAAAAATACACCACGTTAAAAGTCAGCCTGGTTGATACATTCCAGCGGAGCCACTGAGTAGCGGCAGCCAAAATCCTGGAGGAAGGATTAAGTGATTCCAATCCTTCGGAGTTGATTGACAAGATATACGCATTAGTTTCCCCGGTGAGTCAACTTCCATTTTTGTTTAGGAAAATATTCCGCCGTAAGTTACCACCTCAGGTCCAGGCCCTCATAACTCAGACCGAGATTAAGATCATACGGTAGTTAGCGACGGAAGCGGACAAACTTTTTTTTTATCCAGTGGTGTATGCAGGGGTTTTGATTTCATATTTGCATACTTAGATGATATCTTTTTTCGCACGCCAAAGTACGGAACTACACAAGAAGCACTTAGCGACTCTTTTTGATAACCTGGAACAGTATGGCCTAGTAATCAATCCTGTCAAGTGTGTGCTTGGTGTTACACAAATCGTCTTTCGGTGACATCGAATTACAGGTGCTGGTGCTATACCTCAGCCAGAAAAAGTGAAAGCTATCTTATCCTTTCCACACACCCCCACCACCACAAGCAAGGTCCTACTCCAATATCTGGGCATGGTAAACTTTTACCGTCGCATCACACCTTCTGCAGCATGAGTGATAAGACCCCTATACAAGGCACAGTCAAAAGGTGGTTCAAGAAAACAGGTGGAACGGGATGGTGCAATGGCATTAGCTTTTAAATACTCAAAACAAGCCCTGGATAAAGTAACCATGCTGTTCCAACCTCATACGTATGCACATACTGCACTCAAATCGATGCCTCCGACACAACCATTAGGGGCATTTTGAAGCAACGCACCTATGGTCAGTGGCCAACACTTGCCTTCTTCAGTCGACAACTAAGACCTCCTGAACAGAGACACAGTACTTTGGACTGGGAACTGCTGGTTGTCCATCTAGGTTTGCGTCACTTAGGCTAATTTCTAAAAGGCTTCAAATGTTCAGTGTTCGCAAACCACAAAATACTCACCTTTTCTATGGGCAAGATCTTGGAACTATGTTCTGCATGTCAGCAACTACAGCTATCGGCCGTTTCTGAGTACAATGCGGACATCCAACAAATAGCTGGAAAAGGCAACCCAATCAGCGACGCGTCTCTCGTGCTCTCAAACCTACCTAGCCCCCAATAACGGAAGGCCTGGACTCTGAGGTTCTGGCTGAAGCCCAAAGGGCAGATGCCGAGATGAGATCAGGAAGAGAGAGCAAACGAAAGGAGGGGAGAGAGAACAGTACAGTGTAGAGTCGCATCAACATTATTAAGATAAACTTAATTGGAACTGCATGCGTAGCGTTCAATCATATACTAATATAAATAATATATATATATATATATATATATATATATATATATATATA
>NC_068981.1:12881545-12888634 GCF_001194135.2 Octopus bimaculoides
TATATATATATATATATATATATATATATATATTAGGTCTTTATATAAATATAGATATATATATATATTTATAAACTTTTATTCTTTTACTTGTTTTAGAGATTTGACTGTGACAATGCTGCGGCACCGCCTTTAGTCGAGCTAATCGAGCCCAGGACCTACTCTTTGTAAGCCTAGTATTTATTCTATCGGTTCTCTCTTGCCGAACCGCCATGTTACGTGGATATAAGCACACCACCATCCGCTGCTAAGCGATGTTGTGGGTCCAAACACAGGCACACACACATACGCACACACCCCCACACCCACACCCACCCACACACACACCCACACACACATACACACACACACACACACACACACATATATATATATATATATATATATATATATATATATATATATATATATATATATACAAAGGGCTTCTTTCAGTTTTCCTCTAACAAACCCACTCACAAGGTTTTGATCGGCAGAAATCAATACGAGAAGACTTTTGCCCAAATTACCACGCAGTGTAACTGAACCTGGGACCGTGTCTTTGGTAAGCAAGCTACTTTATTTCATAATATTTGCCATAAGGCAATACATAGGGTGGGGGGCATGGACAGACAAACATAAAAGAGGGAAGTAGCTTAAAAGGATTAAAAATTAACAATGATTATCATACATACCAGATTAAAAATAAGTACATTGCTAAAACCAATATTTAACACGAAATAGTGGCATCCTATACCAAAGTAGAACCTTTGCTTTCTTTCCGTGGTTCCACTCTCTTGGTGCCAGTTACTCCCAGCTTTCTCTCCACAAACCTCCGTCTTTTTCTGAATCATTCTGTCGTGGTGATAATAAAAAAAAATCCACAGACCGATACGAGGAATGAGTAGCCACTTTTCACCATGATTCTTTGGATGCCAAAGACATATTTTCAAATAGCAACTCTGAATCCATATCGTCATTCAAGGAAATTAATGACATAATTATTGCCGGTTTCTGCACGCCTTATGAATCATCTCTAGACTGCTTGGAAGTGTACCTCAAAGTAATCAAGTCTCCTCTCCAAAATACAATTCGGGGAACACGTATAATGCTCCCATTTGTGAACTTGCCTATAAATATTCTGAAGCTAGGTAACTGCACTACAACAGGCAAAACAGCAGCAGAATTACTATTTGGTTTAATGGATGATTTTTTTTCCAAATCAAACGCGCTTGAACCAAAGAGATAAGACAAATTGATCCTGGATCTGACATTCACAAACTAACACTATCCATAGCAGTTCAGTTGAAAAATCTCCTATACTTGATATGGTTTCTGTCATTTCCGATATGTCATTACCAAACGGAACATCTGTTCGGCTACATCAACTTTCACAAAGTAAACAGGAAACTCACTAGAAAACATCTGCCACACATCGAATGGTTCTTCACTCAGTGTTCCTCTAACAGTGAAAGAACACTGCAGCGTTTTAGAAATGTAGTCACATATACATGCTGAAATCATGCTCCTACAAACGTCGCGAGCGCGAATAAACACAGGCTTCAAAGATTAAAATAAAAACAGTCGTTAGGAGAATGAAAAATATTAATAATAAAAGAAATACACCAATTAAAATACTAGCACCAGCTGCATTCGCATTCAACAGCAATTAGACGGCTCGAGTGTGAAATAGATCACCTGCAGATTAGCATGAAAATCTACATCTCCAATCAGAGAGCAACTAAGAAAAACTGGATAATTAAAAATCAAATACAACCCGAAAGTGTTCTATTCATATGCCCCAAACCACTGGGTCGCTGTCCCACCCGTTCATCCACTGATTGATGATAACATCATTCTCCAAAATGTAGGAAAAGAAATGGCAAAAATACCGCAGAAACAATACTGCTCCGTCTTTAGTGATCCCACTGATATTGATGCAGAGGTTATGAACGAAATCAATGCTCAACATATTATTTTGGACATAATATTTACTGCCTCAGACATCATAGCAGCAATAAATATTGTAGTTCCTGATACGTCCTCTGCTGGTATCATGGAGAAAATTAGACGTCAGTTGCAATCCCTCTAACCAACTTCTGAAGAAATTCTTTAGACTCAGGCTGTATACTGAAACACTAGTTATTCTAATCTGATGTCCCTGTCTTCAAGAAGGGAAACATGTATCTTGCAGTTAACTCCCGTCTAATCTCAATCACTTCTCATATCCTCAAACGTTTTGAAAGGGCGGTGAGATCAAGGATAACTTGCTTCCTGGAGTACCACAACCTTCTAAATTCCAGCTGTCATAGATTTTGCTGTGGAAGGGGCTGAGTCACATAGCTTTTATATCACATCGATGATTTCCTTAAAAAAATGGGATCAATTTCAAACTCTGCTGTCATATATCTTAACTTCAGTAATGCTTTCGACCGAGTCAAACAAAAGATCCTCCTGCCAAAATTGTCAAATACTGGAGTCCGTGGAAAACTACTACACATGGTTAAGTATTTTCTGCGAACAGTAGAGAGGTTTTGAAAAGTGGAATCCATTCGAGACCGCTATATACTATAGAATGCACTCCTAGATTCACAGTTTGTCTGTGGGCTAAATCTACATACAATATAAGATTACAGGGGCACGATGCAGTGATAAGACAACGACGTACGTAAGGGAAACAGCATGGAGCATTGGCGAGCGAGTAAATGGACATTGGAGAGAACTTAAGGAAAAGAAGAGCTCATCGGTTCTATACCAGCACGCCAAGTAGTAACACGGGAGCTCACCGAACAACATAGAAGTTAAAATCTTATCCACACATAGAACAGACGCGACGGTTAGACAAATTACGGAAGATACACACATAATTGAAGAATCAAAAATTAGAATGGAAAACTAGCAACCTCACCCATCCACACACACCACAATCTATGACAGAATTAGATACCCATAAACTGATAATAATGTGAAAATAATACAATAGACAAATTAATAAATGGAATTAAATAACTATGTACATAAACAAAGTAAATAAATTAAAGTAAATTAATACAAAAAAGAAAGAAAGAAAAAGTAAATATAAACAATCGAATACAATAAATAAAAGTAAATTAAACGAACGCTTAATAACTGGGGATACTCATAATGCAGGTACAGCCCCCCACCACACACACTCTTACTAAACATAGACACAGACAGGGATATACGCATGCGCAAATAAAGACTCATACAATAGGAATAGAAAATGACAGATCGGAAGAAATCAAAGGACCACTAATGAGGTCACAGAGGTGTGATGAAAGAATTCTGGCCGAAATACAATTAATACAAAATAAAGCTGAATCAAGTGAACATCAAATATACAGTGCGTGTGTTTTCATTGGAGAAACTGGCAACATGACCATCGCCAAATACAACGATATCTGTTCCAGCACATGAGTTCACATCAAGAATCTTGCAAAACGAATATGTAAACGTATATGTGTGTGTGTGTGTGTGTGTGTTTGTGTCTGTATGTGTGTGTGTGTATAAGTGCGTGTGCGTACGTGCGTGTATCAATATGCACTTCTTTCTTTCTCACTCTGATTCATAAGCCTCCACTCTCATACTAGCCAGTGCGATAAACACCTGTCTCTATTTTTAGAAACTTGACCATTATAGCCTTTATTCTTCCCTTTCTTTCCGAGGTTTACTACCCACTTTAGTTACACGACCCGTAACATTTTCTCTACTCATGCTTTCACCTTAATGCCTTTCAAACAGATCAACTCGCCTCTCACACCTCACCTATATTCATTCTTTACCTTTCCTTCCTATCCCTCCCCTACTCATCTCCCATCACCCTCATAATATCCTGACCACCAACTAACACACCTATTTTTTCACTTACTTCATTTTTTCATTTTCTCTTCGGCGTTCTGTTTTTCTTCTTTCCTCACCTATTAACTTTTAACATACACCTCTCTTCTATCCACTCTATCTGTCACTACATTGTCAAAATTTCATTCACACCAGAAGACGCATTTAAATGAACAGCGCACGGAATCTCTGTTTCCAAACATTCCATTCGTAATGACAAAATATGAACTCCTATCGGAATTTACATACCATGGACAGGAAGCATTTATACCATTTCTTGGATTATGGAACTGCATCAACAACATCCTGCATATATTTTAATTTTTTACTTTTATTCTTTTAATTCCCTTTACACTTCTCATTTCAATCCTTTTCCAAAATACCTCTTTATATTTAACTCTATTATTTGTCTTTATGTAAACATCTCACATCCTTTCGGTGAAGGGATATCCCTGATATCCCAGTAACAGTTGTAAGACTACCTTTCTCTTTATAAATGTCCTGAAAACTCCACATATCCTTAGTTTTGTTGTCTCATTTTTTTTAACACATGTATACTGTCGATTATATATATATATATATATATATATATATAATCGACAGTATCCAACATAAAATCATACGCTCTTTGTTGAAGTAGACATTTATCTACACGATGGTTTACCTATTACGCACAACCATAGTTGGCTCCAGCAGATGGATAGTGTGGGGGAGCCTTGTACTTGGTTCACAAAAGTTTAGAATAAAATAATTACCGAAAGTAATTTAATAATTGATATCTTCTTTTATGTTTCATAAATTTAAACATTTTCTCGTATATCATCAGTTCAACAATACAAACGTAACAATTATATTCAGAGACTTTTTGTCTGATTTATAATCAACTAAATGAATAATAAATAGTCTGTTTAAGATTCGCTAAACTTTGAAGCAGTTAAAAACTATTTGCAACTTCATTAACAAACACAACTGATAGAATTAATGTCAACTCAATTACTTATCTAACCAAAACCAAATGTAGTTGTATAATCAGTGAAATCCAAAACTTCACAAACATGTAACATATAAAGCAATTGAATGAAATCCTTTTAAACAACAGTTTTATCTAATACTGAGGGGCATTTCAAAACAATCATAGGTGTAAAGAGACCTTATAATCCTCTTTTATTTGCGTGAATGGGAAATAAAAATAGACATTATAAAATTTAGTAGAATGTTACCTACACTCTGACCTCTTGATATTCGAAAAGCTAAGGGTAACTGGAATGTGGAAGAGTAGTCTTTGAACCATTCTTTTATTCTTTTATTATTTCAATTGTTTGAGTCACTTGACTGCGGCCATGCTTGAACACCACATTCAAGGGGTTTTTGTTGAACAAATTGATCCCAGCAATTATTTTCTTAAAGCCTAGTACTTCTCGTCACTGTTGGGTGCACCGGCTAAGTTAAGGGGACATAACTTCACCAACATCTGTTGGCAAGCGGTGTTGGGGGGGGGGGCAAACAAGGGCACAAAGGCACACAGAAACACACACACACACACACACACACACACACACACACACATATATATATATGTATGACGGGCTTCTTTCGGTTTCGATCCTCCAAATTCACTCAAAAGGCTTTAGTTATTTCCGAGGCTATAGTGGAAGACACATCTGCCCAAGGCCCCACCCAATGTTATTGAACTCGGAAGAATGTGTTTGGCAAGCAAGCTTCTCACCACACCCCCATGCTTGCGCTGAGAATGTTCACTGAAAACATCGCATATTAGTTGAACAACTGAAAAAATAAAACAATTTTACTCTAGTCATGGGTGTTATAATTGTTCCAAAATGGAAAAACTAAATAATTGTGGTTTACTTTGCGATATCGGAGAAGAAAACACGGGAAATCTTTACCACAGATCTGCTGAAAACGAGGGAACTGGTATCTTTAAAAACGTTATGCAAAACGCTTGTTTATGTTCTGTAACAAGATTTCGAAGCTAATTTTTCCGCTATTTTACTGTAAATACCTGATGTTTCGTCACCGTAGGTCACTAGGTGTTCCAAGCTTTTATTAGAGCATTCATTTTATTATCTAGCCAGTGGCGTTTGTAAGTGCTCTTTGCCATGTTCTATAGATAGAGTACTATTCTACACTAGTCATTAGTTATTGGTCAGTTAGATTATCTAATTTGATATATAATCGTGTATGATGTCTTTACCGAAAAATTCTCATAAAAGCCTCTTCCTATAAAGCTAGTTTTAATTCTCTTTCTACGTTGTTTTTGAGCATAAACTATAATTTTCTAATAATATTATTTAACCCTTTAGCAATCAAACAATATCAGAACAAACCATTTAATCTGTTTTATGTTGAAACTGACCAGATCTGGCCTCTAACCACAACCCTACAACGTCATTCCAAAACTAAGCAATCACATAATCTAAATTTCTAAACTACATGATAATGCATGGTTAATTCAAAACAACGTACATAAACAAACAATACATTTGACGAAATAATATGAATACCAAAGGGTTAAATACAATTTTAGAACAGTGTATAACTTAATATTTATTATAAGTTCCAATGTCATTCCTAGCTCAATATTTTACGTACAGAGCACTCCTAATCCTACTAATTACAGAAGAAAATATTGAAATCGTCGTTTTATTAAAAATTTAAGAAAAAGTTTTATCCTGAAGGAAACGATCTTACAAACAACTTTGAAAAACAGAGACAGAAAAAAAAAATAGATGCACCTGAAATTCGTTTCTTTTGTGCTTTGTAATTTATTATTTATTAACAATCCATTGTGATTGTAAAAACAAGTATGCTCTCTCAATTGACTTATATGTGTTTTCTGAACCACTCCTTTTCCAGTATTGTTTCTCTAACTGACAGATAACGAATGCAGCTCTATAAATAGAACTGGCAATGTTTTTGTTTAATACTCGATGACTTAAAATTTAGACTAGAAAGAACTAGAAATTAATAAAAATAAAATTATAACATGTAAACATGTGTGTGTGTATGTGTGTGTATGTATGCATACACATACATGTATAGACACATAGACACATATAACGGGAACATTTTGTAAACAAACTTATAAGTGTTCAGTGAGTCAATATTCTACTAAGATAAAAAGAATCTCGAACGCAAGCTGCTTGTGAGTACAGCTTAGAAAATCGGATACATACCCTTTAGAATCCAGAAACAAGTGACCAGCAAATATATATATATATATATATATATATA
>NC_068981.1:12888973-12891473 GCF_001194135.2 Octopus bimaculoides
ATATATATATATATATATATATATATATATATACACAATCTAGTGCGCATTTAAAAAAAAATAAAAGACGAAGACGGGTGTGTAAACAACAAACAGATGTATTAGTTTGACGTCCGGGAAGTGAGAAGAACTTTTACGTTTCGAGCCTACGCTCTTCGACAGAAAGGAACACAGAAATAAGCAGGGAGAGAAAATTAAAAATAAAACAGGTTTAGTGCCTTGCGATCAGGTTTGTTGCCATAGTAACGAAGCTAAATCAGGCAGAGTAAAGCCCTTTGACACAGATTGACAATGGCCTCTGCTGTGCATGCTCTCTAAGGTTTAACGCTCTAGCTTACTTCCGCTCTTTACAACACAGCTTGGGAGGTAGGTATGAAGCGTGTGATCGTCGCATTCACCATGACAGACAACACTGAGCAGAAAATCTGCATCAAATGTTGCTCAGAGGTCTACGCAAGGATTTCAAACAGTTTTCATCGATCCCGACTCAGTCAAAGAGATATTGTACATATAAAACCCGAGTGAGCTTTTGGTCAGCTGAAAGTGGGTTTGGCACAAACTTAGCACACACGCGTTTCATACCCAAATCGTCAGTGATGGTAAACTGAAGTGAGCCGTAACTTATCTGTACATCCTATGATTACACACGGATGGTGATTTGATGATTGCCATTCCGAGCTTCGCGCATATCTGTGATGTTTTTCTCAGTTCTGATGGATGCGGGTCTCCTAGAACGTTCGTCAATATCAACATCTTTTCGGCCATCTGGCAAACGTTCGAACTACTTGTGTATACGTACTTGTGTGCGGATGATACACACCTCTCCATACGCCTTCTGCAACTTTGCGTGGGCCTCTGAATAGGTATCACCATGATTAGTTTCTCTGTCATTGTCAATAAGACGATCACACGCTACACACCTTCCTTTCAAGCATTGCTGAATACAGTGAATGTGAGCTAGTACGTTACAATTTAATTCGCCTGCACAACACAGTTCAAGATCAATCTATGTCAAACCGCTTTACTCTGTATGATTTAGTTTTGTTTCTATGGCTAGAGTCCGGATACTTATTGATCATATGTATATAAAGGGAGAATTGAAGTTGAAACACACTGAGAATAGTTGAGATATTTTTATTATTACATTTAAATCTTTGAACGGTTTCACAATTTACATTGATTTTCAAAATGTTGAAATATAAAGACGTGGCTTATGTCACAGCTGTCTTGGTCCTGACTAGTGTTTCAAGCTTGCCCTATTTTTTATTGGGAGGCCATACGGCAAATTGGTATAGGTTTTGAATAAGATTTGATTAGTAGAGGGACAGTCACACGACTGGTCTTAGAAACCTTTCTAGTTTCCCCGATACGTCCGCGTGTTAGTATTATGAAGTGATGATATTTGGCGTCGGAGTTAAGGCTGACACGGTTAACTGAACAAGTCCAAGCAATCAATGCTCTGAAAGTTTTCTGTCAAGTGTTTGCAGAGAATGGACACATGATTAAGTTTATGATTTTTTATAATTGTCGCAATACGTCTGCTTTTCACGGTTTTTCTCATGAGTTTGACATCAACTTATTGAGTCAACTTAAGGAGTAAGTGTTTTTTTTTTTGTGGCTTCAGAGTCATTTTTGACTCATGTTTCTTCCTACCATAATAAGAAGTCCAAGTAAGCAAGAATCATGTGGATTCAACATGATGGCTGAGTTTTAACTCCAAACTACTGGAGCAGTTGGAACTTGAGCAAAGATATGATGAAATACAGAAGTTATCATCAGAATTCATTTTTCAGGATATAGTGAAGGAAAAACAAAACCAAGAAGTCTAGAATTTGCAGTCGATAAAACTGCGACAGGGAATCTGGAGTGCAAGCATATACATGTGGCTTGCACATATATATGCTTGTAAAAAGCATTCACAATGGACAAAAATGTACACGGCAATGAAACATGGGCTGTGACAGCCGAGGAGATGCGTAGGTTTGCAAGAAATGAAGCCAGTATGCTTAGCTTGATGTGAGATGTCAGTGTGCATGCAGGACAGCGTGTAAGCATCTTGAGAGAAAAGTTGGAAATAAGAGGTATCAGATGTGGTATGCGAGAGAGACGATTGCGCTGGTATACCCATGTGATGCTGGACGAGAATAGCTGTGTAAAGAAGTGCCGATCTCTAACTGTGGAAGGAAGCTGTGGTAAAACTAGTCATAGGAAGACATGGGACGTAGCGCTGAGGCATGATATTCTAAATTTGTTCCTCACGCATGCGACGACTAGTGGCAGACACCAGTGGCGATATACTGTGCTTGAGATTCGTTAAGCAAAGAGAAATTGTCGTCGTGAATGGTGTTAGTAATTGGCCCCGTGCTGATGGCACATAAAAATCACTTTTCGATCGTTGGGCCCACGGAGGCAATGTAGCCGATGCCGGTGGCACCTAAAAAGCACCTTTCGAGTGTTGGGCCGCATGTAGGCAATGACAAATGACCGAGATTTTGACATT
>NC_068981.1:12892601-12894806 GCF_001194135.2 Octopus bimaculoides
TGCATGTATGTGTGTACGTGTGTCTGTATCTAAGCATATTCTGCAAATAAATGTATGTCTCCGTATTATTCGTTATTGGTGCCATGACAAATATATTTCACAACTGACGCCGTATTTCCCTTACTTGTGCTACAATGCTTCGCATAGATTTAATGTAAAAGACGAATATACCACAGTTAGTCTGCACTTGGAAGTTATTCTTAATGCAGCTTAAAGCATATGACAGCTTGTTGAAGTATTTATTTTCACTCTTTCTTCATTTAATAGACACAATTTTTTTTCAAATACGGTTAATAGCATAATGAATCCACCCTTAAATAGTGCAATGACTGCACTCTCTATATCTCTTCACACTCTTTTGGCCGTAAGTGTATGTTGATATATATATATGCACGGGTGAGTGGACAAACGAAAGAAAGAGACGTTTAGCATATTATTTAAACGGCTTGATTCGGTTCCATGCGATACTTGAAGTATCATGTGTCCCGAATTAGGTATGTGTGCATGTGTTTATGACATATTATGGCGTATTCATGCATATTTACATAAATGCATTCCTATTGATCACTTGTGTGGTAGTGTGGAGCAAACAGTTTTTATTATGAGATGTAAACACTTATTTGCTTATATAAAATGATACATAGTGTTGTGCGTTAAACGTAAAATATTGAGACTTTTCCAAACTCTTTATTCATATCTTTGGAATTATATTCAATCAATTCATACTTAGTTTTGTTCTGTGATTCGTACATCTGAAAGGAAACGTTCAGTGAATTAGATAGATTTAAGAAGATTAATCCGTGTTAATATATAATCTGAGATATATGGTATCCCGAGACTCAATATTTCTCAAATACTGAATCAGAACACTGTATTTCTACAGACTAGAAGATTTATCTCACGGGCGTTTACATTGTATCTCAGCACATTAACAAGAAATGCGTATTTTCTTATGTTGTAATCTCTGAAGATTAAGAATATAAGTAAGCAAGATATTAAAACTTAGTATTTATGGGTTTTTCAGACGTAGGAGCTTACATTGAAAGTAGTAATTTAGAGAGTCGGATATCGACGAAAATCGATTAAATTGTACACAAATACCATTCCATAAATGTCAGGCATTTACACGAAACAATAAACACTCTCTGAATAACTATATTACTACTGATTTTGTAATCCTCGCAATATAGTAAATGCTGTTAAATTCGCTCGACAGTAGATATTTCATGATTTCAACATCATATTGACAATTAATATTCCCCTTGCAGTCGATATTAACCATATATCTAGGATTATAGGCATGGCCTCTTGTAAGTTGTGTTGTCAAAGCGATGTGGCCCAGGCGTTCTTGTCTACACTCCCTAAGCCGCTGATCCTGCCCCTTGGTTTGCAAAGTCGAACATGAATTGTAGTATTGCTGTTGTAGGTGTTACTCTCAGAACACACACATACACACATACGCACACACATACACGCTCACACATACATACAAATACGTTATACTGCCAGACATCTTATCTAGCGTTGTAGCACCTTCATAAATCTGCTGCTCTAGATCGGATTTTCATTTTATCCGATGCCAAATGACGAAATGAAAAACTGAATTTAGTGTCATGTTAAATCAGGGTACAGGATGTTGCAACAGTTACTGCGAAAAACTTTAACGTTTAAATGAATTACTAACTCATGCAATTTTTGAAAAATTTACGAATTCATGATATGGACACGCGACGATTTGACATCAATTCTAGTCAGATGGGTTTGGCGTATATTTCTGAAATTAGCGCACATATACGTTTCTCTGATCCACTTCTTTTCATATCTCCACTCAGCCAGTATACACTCCCACACTACTATTATTTTCGAGCGGTAAAATATCAACATAAACAGTTCCTCTCATCATTAAAGACATCTCAATTTATCTCCTGCTCATGATTTTTTTCTGTTCGAAGTAACTTTAGATGCTTAGCTCAACTTTGCAAAGTAACTGCAAAGCTTATGGAGACAGAACGGTACTTAGCCCAACATAGAAATATAGATATTTCCAAATGTAAACTCGTATAGAGTAATACATAACACTATATTTACACTGCAATGATAATTTGGTTAGATATATTCTGCACTTCGGGAAAATTAGGTAAATTTCTCAATGTTTCAAAGGTGCAGGGACATTGTATATATATATATATATATATATATATATAT
>NC_068981.1:12897878-12900110 GCF_001194135.2 Octopus bimaculoides
GTGTGTGTGTGTGTGTGTGTGTGTGTGTGCATGCTTGTTTGGGAAATTTTCGTTTTATGCGAATCCCTAAAAATAGTAGGTGCTTTTTAATCTAATATTTTGAAATATGTTCTGTTTGTCAATTTACGAAACCCATTGTTAGACTATTATATACACGTCTTTGACGTCGGTATGCAGCCCAACTATCGACCTTGTATCTCCATAGTCATTCTGACCTCAGTTCTTGCATAACAAGTAATGCTGTTCACATAATTTTCACGCTAGATAACTGTGAAAGAATACTGACCACTATAAACACAGATAGAAAGAGAGACAAAAAGTCGAGCAGTAAAATAAAGAGATGAAATAAAAGTAGAAGTGATAAAAAAAGTTCTCTAAAAATGTAATATATTTCCAAGTGAACAATCGCAACGTGCAGAAATACAAGCCATTGTTCTAGGTTTCTTTGTAGCTGTAATGGCGTGACTTTAAACCTCTGTCTAGAATTGCAGATACAAAGAACTATAACCATACTTATTGTGGAAACAATGCCTTTTATGCTGGATTTACAAATACTTGAAAGCCTTTTTCGCTATAAAAACACACAATATTCCTTTGTATTGTTTATCAACTTTCAATCCTTTATCAGTGTTGTAAGAAACGAATATAAAGTCAAGAAAATAACCCTTAATGTTACATCGCAAGTTGAGTATTAAGCTGTAATTTTCAGAGACCTTATAACTATGTGGCATGAGCGACTCTTTTCAGTCACTGCTATTTATATCTATTTTCAGCTCTCGTATGAGGAACTTATGATTACACTCATTCCCGTCAAGATCATTTCTTCTGCTTGAGGTAAAGTAAATATATTTTCTATTTTGACATTCACAAACTTATAATTGTATGGGAACATGGTTGTAATTTCTAGGAGGGAGTATCAACAGCACAGATGCTTTGTATTATTTTATGTTGATAGTGATTTTTAGAAATCTCATGAATTAGTTTTTTTTGCTATGAATAAATTTTAACTGACCAGAATAGAAATACTATCAAAAGAATGGAAACCAAGTAGCTAAATATTTCATATTTCGAACGCAGTAATCTGTATGCAGGAGTAACAAGAGATAACTGCGGTTGATGAGATATACTTCTGATAACAGTATATTTAATGGATATTTCACAGCAAATCAAAAATTGTTTGAAATATTTTGAACTAATACATGCATTGCCCAGACGATATTCTATGTAAAAGTGCAAAAGAATCCCTATAGACATATATACATATACACGCACACATTTGTGTAAATGTGTGTATACATATATGCATGTATACTTATATATATATATATTAGGTAACGAGCAAAACTCAAGAATATGCAAGACCTGATGGAGAAGTTTTGGATAAAAAGTGTTCTTAGTAGAATGCTTGAAAGGAAAGGAAACGAAAGTCATTAAGGGTTCGGAAGCTAGTCCTTCGTCAGCAGAAGAAGACAAAAGAGAAAAGGGAAAGAGGGAAATAGGAATAAAGGTAGTGTGAAAGAAAAATAACTTGGGGGCAGGTGAGAATTGCTATTCTATAGGAAGGAGTTGTGAAGCGTGAATGGGCAATGCGCTGTGTGCGCCATACACAAGAGGGTATCCGGTTTATAAAGAAGAGCCATAGGAAAGTGTGTATTGTGAGATGTGGATTGTTCTTGGGAGAATGTGTTTGGTTTTGGATGGTATGTGGATGTGTGCAAGTGTGTGGGAGGGTAGTGATGTAGGATATTTGGGCTGTGGGAATATGGTGAGTACTTTCTCTCTTTACTCTTTAGCTTGTTTTAGTCATTTGACTGCGGCCATTCTGGAGCACCGCCTTTAGTCAAGCAAATCGACCCATAAATTATTCTTTGTAAGCCTAGTGCTTATTCTATCGGTCTCTTTTGCCGAACTGCTAGGTTACGAGGAGCTAAACCCACCAGCATCGGTTGCTAAGCGATGTTGGAGGGACAAAAACACGCACGCAAACACACACACACACATATATATATGCATATACATACATACATATATAATGTAACCTCGTGGGCATCGGTACCATTTTCCTCTTTCTCCGTTCTTCCATTCTCCGAACTTTCCATCTTTCCGACGAAGGGCTACGCCCGAAACGTCATACACTCTCTCTTTCCTTTCCTGAGCGTCCAATAATACTATCCATATCACGTCCTCACTTTGTTGTTTTTTTGTTTGTTTTTGTTATTGTTTTTTTAACTA
>NC_068981.1:12900200-12902919 GCF_001194135.2 Octopus bimaculoides
ATATATATATAGATATATATATATATATATATACGACGGGCTTCTTTCAGTTTCCATCTACCAAATCCACTCACAAGGCTTTGGCCGGAGGCATTTGTAGAAGACACTCGCCCAGGGTGCCACGCAGTGGGACTGAACCCAGGATTATGTGGTTGGTAAACAAGCTACTTACCACACAGCCACTCCTGCGCCTGTAGGTATAAATTTATAGTAGGGGAGAGGAAGTTTTGCAGGAAGTGAATGGAAAGTAGGAAATATACTGAAGCAAACAGTGTCGCTGGTGAGAGAAATAAAAAAATTAAGGGTACAAAGTCCGAAGAAAAAAGTCTGAGTTGTGCGAGAAATAAATAATATAAATATGTAAAGTGATAACCTTCGTGAAAATTCAGAAGATGGTGCATAACGTCCGAATGAACTCGGGAATGAGAAACGTCAGGAAAAATATTACAATAAAAAGCTCCTTAAAAAAAAAATGTTACACAGAAGGAAAACTTCCAGAAATCCGGTGGCTGATGTGGAATGGGAAAGAAGTGGAGGAGGTGAGTTTGCAGATCGATAACTTAATTGAGTGATAGATAAGAGTGTAAAATAATGACTTCAGTGACAAAATGGATGTCGAAATGTATAGGTGCAGAATGGATATGAACCACATGTTGCTTCAACGTTAGGAGCTGAGGTGAAAATGGTTAGGGAGTGGGGTTTGAGGAGCAACACCAACTGTGTGCATTGATTGGTGTTTGTGTGTGTGTGTGTGTGTGTGTGTTAGCGTTTATTTGTATTACTACGCACACGTTTGTTTGTGTGTGAGTGTGCGTTTTTGTACGTTCGTCTGACTGTGCGCGTGATTTTCGATAGGTGTATCTAAGTGTGTGTGTCTGTCTGTCCATGAATGTACCTGCCTGTGTGTGTGCGTTTGTTCCTGAATTCAAAATTCAGATTAATGATGAAAGGTTTGAATAAACAGGAAGGACAAAAAATTAACACCGATAGACGAATTTCATCGGCCAACTTCCGCTTTCCCTATTCCTTTCAGTGTATCTTGACATCTCTCTCTCTCTCTCTCTCTCTCTCTCTCTCTCTCTCTCTCTCTCTCTCTCTCTCTCTCTCTCTCTCTCACTCTCTCTCTCTATCTTCCCCCTCTCTCTCCTCTATCTCCCCCTCTCCCTTTCTCTGCTATTCTTTCCTGTCTTTTTTCCCCGTCACATCCTGCTAATGCACAACACTACTTTCCTTCAACTTTTTTGCCTTACTTGTGTCGCATGACCACACGAGTCCCTTAGATCTTTCTCATCAAGACGCACCTGACAAGCCGTCTATTTTCTAATTTCACTCTACGCTAGTATTTTCCATGTTTATCTGAAGTCGAAAACCCCACTTACAAATACACCATCTTTGTTTGTTCTTGTCTTTCCTATCAGTATTTTGTTTTTGCCATCTCTGTTTTCAGTCGAATGCCTTCTTTCATGATGTGTGTATTTTCAGTTTCAAGATTAATCTTCGTTTTATTTTGTGTGAACCCTGGCATTGCCAGCTGACGGATACCAAGTTATTTTCAAGTGCCGAAATTTGGAATTCTAGAACAAGACTCTAAAATTTTATTCGGTAAATGGTTTTCGCCGTGTCTATAGTTTGTGTTTTCCGTTGCTTGTTAAACACGTTTCTCACAATTATTTTCAATTAAACACACATACAGACACACATATTCACACATGCGCATGCATACACGCACGCACACACATACACACACACATATGTATACATAGATATCTTAATAGGAGTAAGGCGGTGAGTTGGCAGAATCTTTAGGACTCCGGACGAAATGCTTATTAGTAATTCGTCTGTCGTTACGTTCTGAGTTCAAATTCCGCTGTGGTCAACTTTGCCCTTCATCCTTTCGGGGTCGATAAATTAAGTACCAGTTACGCACTGGCGTCGATGTAATCGACTTAGTCTCTTTGTCTGTCCTTGTTTGTCCCTTCTATGTTTAGCCCTTTGTGGGCAATAAAGAAATGAGAAACTTTAGCACGCCGAGTGAAATACTTACCGGTATTTCTCTGCCGTTACGTTCTGATTTCAAATTCCGCCGAGGCCGACTTTGTCTTTCATCCTTTCGGGGTCGATAAATAAAGTACCAGTTATGTACTGCATTCGATCTAATCAACTGCCCTCCCACCCACCGAAAAAAATTCGAGCCTTGTGGCAAGAGTAGAAATGGCCATCTTAATATGTTTGTATCGAGAGCTGGGTAGACGTCTGTGTGACTGTGAGTGCATATGACTATATTGTATAGACAGACAGAGAAAGAACGAGAATGTTATACGCCTTAGTAACGAGGAAATAAGAGGTGCTGGAGTTTAATAAGTGTAAGTTTTCCTCCGTGATTTTATCAAAAAAACAAACACACTTCATTTTTCACTCACTGAATTCGATTTTTGTGAGCTACATGTATCACAATAAAGTTGTCATGAAAACCTTACTAATACAGTTGGCATGTTGCATGATGAAATATTCTGCAAAATTTTCAACTAACTTTAATGTCAGGTGATGGTATTACATAAGTTTGTAATCACATAAATATGGTTGATTGATAGAAGTGTTCACACACACACACATACACACACACACACACACACACACACTCACTCACATGCGAACCAGATCTTATACACACACATACATATGTACGTATATATATATATATACATATATATATATATAT
>NC_068981.1:12903071-12904492 GCF_001194135.2 Octopus bimaculoides
TATATATATGAGTGTGTGTATGTGTTTATGGGTGATGTGAGTGTTGTGTGTGCTAATGTACGAAGGTGCTTATGTATGTGTGTGTGTGTGTGTTTGTGTGTGAGTGTGTGTGTGTGTGTTCTTGAAGGAGAAAGAGAGAAAAGAGTTGAAACTAAAAGAGAAAAAATGTTAATGGAGAGATGTTTTAAAAATGGGGTAAATAAGCGTGCGAATTTGTGAATGTATATCTCAGGCACTTAACATGTCGCATAATAGGATGAAGTTGATGTAGTGAGAAATATATGTGAATGTTAATGCTTAGTGCTATGAACACACTCATGCACACATATGCACACTCCCATACACAGTCAACACAAACATTATATATTTATGTGTATGTACATTTGTTATATAATACAAATATTATTTATGTGCATACACAAATGTATATAATATATGTGCACGTCTTTATATAATATACATTCATACATTACACAAATATACGAGTGTTGTATGGAATATGTAATATACTTAAACCATAATCGTATTGATGTGTGGTGTCTGTGCATTCACACGTGTGTGACACCAAGCAATAAGATAGACATCTACTTATCACTATACCATCTTCATCCTATTCCCTCACATATTAAATGCCTAAAATATACACATATAGAGACACGCCAATTTTTACATATTAGTAAAATTCTCCCTTTTTTTCTTCATTTATTTCCTTTTTCTTCTGTTTTCCTATTTCCTGTATCATACATGATTCAATCTTACAGAAAGCTATGATGTTCAAAAAAAAAAACAGTTGCAGGTGCATACATGAGTGGGGATCTATATATCAATGCGTGTGTAAGTGTGTAACTGCGTGAGAGCCTGCATACACGCATATATAGGTGTAAGCGTGTACGTGTGTTCTTTGCATTTCCAGGTATAGACAAGGGACTGTGTACGAGGATATATGGTTTTATACACACACACAGATATATCTATATATATATATATCTATATATATATATGTATATATATTTAATTATATGTATTTATTTTATCCTAATTAATAATAATTCGGATAGAATAAATGGGTTAATAGAAACCAGGGTAGCAAAGATCACCACAAAATAACTGTGGTATATTCCTGTTTGTGAGGCAGAAACTCCTTGATATTTTGGGTATTTGAGTATATATAAATTTAAGGAATGGAGTGAACGCATGTTATAACTGCATACTTTATTCCGACATACTCGGTCATAATGTCTTAAGTTTAAGATGGTTCCCATACATCTCCCTGAGGAGAAGTTTATATTTTTAACATCGACGATTCCTATGGATCGCATAATTTGTAATTCTTCGAAACATATGTCGGAATAAAGTATACAGTTATAACCTGCGTTCACTCCATTCCTTAAATTTATATATACTCAAATACCCAAAATATC
>NC_068981.1:12904502-12907632 GCF_001194135.2 Octopus bimaculoides
TATATATATATATATATATATATATATATAATATGTACTTATTAAGGATTCTTCATGAATCATACTGAATTTCTTATCTAGTGACTTCATTGATTCTAATACGGACATTCGGACTACTCAAGTAATCTATGTATTCATATTTATGTGTTTATGTATTTATAAATCTTCTTATGTCTATATGTATTTATAAATTCTTATAAATTTCTATTATGTCTCATATATGTGAACTCATCTATGTATACTGTATGTTGGTGAGAACTTCGATAATTTGAAATGGATTGAATGAATATATACACCGACCTCTGAAATTTGGTTCCCTCCTTCTAAATTTCATACATACACACACACACACACACACCCACACACACAAATATATATATATATATATATATGTATACAAATATATATATCAACGTATATAATTCATGCGCTATTGAAAATCACTGCCAGTATCTATTTAGAGAAATATGTTATTTGTGTTTACACTGAAATTCAGTGACGTAAGTACATATTCCCAAACGTTGGCGTATGTGTGCGCGGGCGCGTGTGTGTGTTTGTGTGTGTGTGTGTGTGTGTGTGTGTGTGTGTGTATGTGTGTGTGTGTGTGTGTTTGTGTGTGTGTGTGTGTGTGTGTGTGTGTGTGTGTGTGTGTTTGTGTGTGTGTGTGTGTTTGTGTGTGTGTGTGTGTGTGTGTGTGCGTGCGTGTGTGTGTGTGTGTGAAGTCGAATGATTATATATTAGATAGTATCAATTATAAAAGCTTAGTTTTTGTGAAGTTGTCTTCATTTCTATTGGGAAATAGAGAAATGTGCTCAGATCTAAATGAGGTGCGTTAATATGAAGAATTTGGAATTCTCCAGAATTGTCATATCTTAAACGAAAAGAAGTTTTGTTCGTCGATGAGAAAAATGAGATTTGTCCAAGAAGTTATTGTCGAAATACGCGTCGTTATCCCAACGTTTAATTTAGTTTTAAAACTACTGATAGGTTGGAAAACTTTTGAGCCCTACAATAACACATTGTAATTGTTATATCGCAATACTACACAGTGGCTGTGTGAGCTACGAAATCCGCATCGCCACTGTTATATCGCAATACTCGGATGAACTATACTCAACTACCCCGACGTCTAGACGTTTCCCACTATATCTACGTATTTGGCTAGCCTACGTCATCGTCTGGGGGTGTCGACACAACAGATATATAATACATTAAAGATAAATAATGCTGTATCAAATATTATTTTGGTTTGAATTATTGCAATAACATTTTCTCAATCAAGGACACATCCTGCATAATATTGATCAATGGCAGAAAGTACTATGGGTTATTTTGCTTGTACCTTTGAAAATAAATACAGAAATTAATTAGACAGTTGATGTTTCAAAATATATTTGGTGGTTCATTTAGAAACGAAAAAAAAAATATATTCTTAATTACCTCAATTCGTGTTTTGTAGGACGAAATGCTTCGAAACCACTTTAATGGGCAGCGACACTTTCGCAAGCATCCTTGGTACAGCGAGCGAAATGAAAGAACATTTCAGGCCAAACGCGAAAACAACATGTTGAGCCACATGTTTACCTTTAAAAATACACGTCTCTCAAATACTTAAAAGCTAGCTTCAGTGTCATGAAACGTGGTATATTTAATTTTTCCAATATTATATCCACAACAACTTAGAATTTGTGGAGGGATTACAAGGCAAGTATTATTTGATTAACCCCAAAAGCGCTTACAACATTACATGTGTCTCTTGCATAAACAGAATTTTAGCTATTACCTGTTTATCTCTAAACCAAATTCCTTAGCTGTTCACAATATTCATAAACCAATATTCAAAACAAGCCCCCAGAATTTAATGGTATTGCTGAACGCAAGAAAATAAATTCATCTTCAAAACAATTTCAGCTAAGCCATTTGACGCGAGCAAATGTGTGAATAATTCTACCAAATATGGCGATCCTGTCGGTTTCCATACCATACAGATTTAATACAAGCAATTTTCCTTGCTTCCAACTGTTTATAAATGGACGAAGTTTGACGGCTGGATAAAAACTTCAACCTATCTTTAAATATAATTTAGTGTCAACGTAAACACACGTGTATTAAAGGAACCGAAGAACCTATATTTTATCATATGTATGTGTTCAAGCACACACACACACACACACACACAGACACATACACACACACACACATATATATATATATATATATATATATATATATATATATATATATATATATATATATATATATATATATATATATACATATACACATATAGTTTGTAAAGAAATATAAACTACGTTCCAAAATTATCTATAACCTTTTCAAAGGCATTACTCACACCAATGAAATGCATTCCAGCTCTGTCCTTTTAAATCATAGGAGGTCTTATGCCTCAAATTAGAAATATTAATGAAATACCATCATGGTTATTCCTCGCTGATATTGGACTTTAGAATTCTCTATTTACACATACAGGAATATGAATATTTCAGTGATGGCTATCTAGGCAATTACCTATGAATAAACATATCGCTGGCACTATCTAACCATCTTTCTGTTACCCTCTTGCTATATTCAGACATATACACGCACATAAACACGCAAGCACAATTATGCATGCATTCATATACAGACATGTATGTCTATCTGTAAATATGTATTTTGTTCAGTCTGGATATAATCTATATTACACAATAGGAGCTAAATATGAGATATATGAGAAGATGCACATATACAAAAACGATCCGAATGTAGAAAAGTTAAGTTACATGATTTAATATGTACGCTTAGCAAATTTCCCAAAGTGCATCCACCAATGCATCGATCATTAATTCGACCAGAACAATGAAGTTATTGAAAACTGTTGCTAGAATTCATACTCGAATGTACACAATTGTGAATTAGATTTTCCAGTTGATTTATTTAGAAAGATCAAAGCCAACGAAAACAGTTAATCACGCGAATTTGCACGAGTATATCTTGATGTTTGTACAGGTATTTGTGCAAGTATGTTTAGTCTATAACCTATATGAATCATTTTCAAAATATATGAAAAATGAATACATAGACCTACATACATATGTATATAATATATATATATATATATATATATATA
>NC_068981.1:12908133-12910068 GCF_001194135.2 Octopus bimaculoides
TATATATATACATAAAATTATTAAAATTAACATTAATATGCATGAATATTTGTCGACATAACATTATCAAATTAATCCAAATTGGTGAAATACTAACTGAACAACTAAAAAAAATTAGCTATTAAAAAAGCACTAACAAAAAGAAACGCCAAACCAAGTTTTGTTTTAGATTTTTATTCTTTCAGCCAAGAGTGACGCTATTGAATAACTAATTTTGTTTATGAAAAAATAACATTTTTCGATACTTTTTGACAATTTGAAATCTACATAAAAAAATCTAACATAGACAACGAGTATATATCTACTAAAATGGATGACGTGACTGGGTGTCTAAATAACAAAAACTGCTGACAAGTATTCTACGTTATGCTTAATAGGTAACTAAAGAATACATGCTACAGATCATAATTCTATGTAATGCATAATAGAAACTTATATAATTTACGTCGCAATAAATAATTACCTATCTATTTATTTAATATAATAAACCCTTCTATGGGAATTAATGTTATTTCACAATAACTGAAGAATTATGGTATACATAATTCTTATAAATTCAATTATGCGTTTGTAACCCACCTACAGATCACCAAAATATTTTTATGGTCATAAAAAATATTTTCGATGAAAAATGCTTGATTAGGATTAGACATTACTCCGGATTTCAGGCTGATTTAAACAAATATATATATAGCAAAGATAGATTGCTATGTGTTTTTTCACTAACAAACTTCAAAAAAAAACATATTTCTCAAATATTTACTTCATTATATTTTGACAGTGCAATTTCTTTGCATCATTAATCGTTGAAAATTTCTATTCTAACACACACACACATACACACACATTCACACACACATAGTAACACAAACACATACTTACATATATGACTTATATTCAGGATCTAATAGAATCGAGGTATTTCAATAGCAAGGACAGCAAGGCAGAGTCAAGGACAGCAAGACAAAATCAAGAACAGTATACCCGAGTACCAATCGTGAATAGAGATACTCATATACCTCCTAATGCATACACTGTTTTGCCACTCCAGTTACGTATACATTCGCATGCATAATCGAAATACACTTAACGTATACTTTTTTCCAGGTATGAGAATACTCCAGCAGGCAATCTACGGTCTACTTAGGCTCAGGGTCCACTGCACTCAAAATGCGAGTGCGGTGCGGTTTAAATAATAGCAGGAGATGAGCTTCACTACAGCTGTTTCAGACATATTTTATTCTAACTGATGAACAAACCAATTGCATCATGTAAAAAACGCCGATTTTTCTATAAGTGAATTAAAATTAAAATAAAATTTAACATATAAGATTGGTCACACTATATGTATAGGATGCATATTCATTCCATAATGTTAGTACCGGATGAAAGGGTGAATCCTGAGAATGCTATGTATATAAAACTATGCACAATATATTAGAAAAATCTATTTCTGATTTCCAATTTTATTCTTATTCTTTAATTTTCGAATTTCATTTCTAACTATTTGATAAGATGGGCATACCCATTGAAACCATGAATATTATATGAAAGTCTGTCACTGAAAAAATATAAAACATTCTTTAAACATACTTTTGTGATGTATCAACCTTTATTTCTAACTATAAAGTTTGGTTTGTATGGATTTTTAACCATTTTTCCAACTATATATACACATACATACTTATACGGACATACATACAGATACACTCACGCAAACACTCTTATATGTACGCATGCATATGTGTATAATATAGACAAACACACACACACACATATATATACATATATATATATATATGAGTGTATATATATAATTTACAAAGGTACCGTTAATTCTATTATTATCCAATGTCACTAATTTAAGAATGATAATAACAGAATCAATGATACATGTGACTGCAGGCCAAAAATTGCATTTAAAAAAGTCGAGGG
>NC_068981.1:12910507-12911720 GCF_001194135.2 Octopus bimaculoides
TATATATATGTATATATATAATTCAATTTCGGTGTGTGTTGAGGTCCATTATTTGATAAATGAAAAAAAAAACATTTAAACAAACGATGTAACGTACACTAGATGTAAAAACGAACGGGAGACAAACAGAAGGTCCGCAATTCTTCATCAGTTGTCGACCATTTGGTACTCTTCAATTTTGCACCTTTAATGATAACACTGAGTGCTTTCCAATTGGCAGCGCCCGCATGCAAATTTTTTCCTTGCAAGGAATTAGGGACAAGAGCAAACAAAAGAAAACAAAACAAAACGACACTTCTATTCTAGCCTTTCTACCTACTCCTTTTTTCTGTCTCCCTTTTGTATTCCTAGCCTTTCTTCTGCCCCTTCATTCCTTTCCCTTTTTCCTGTCACTCCTTCTCTATGCTGTTTTTCTCGTTTGCCTGCTCCTATCACGTGACCAGCGGCTAGTTTCCTTTTATCTTCCTTTCTTCTTCTCTTACGCTGACCAGTCACAAATTCTCTGTCTTTCCGTTGTTCATCCTTCAGGATATTTTCTAAGCGTTACCCGCTATGCTCGTTTCTGCAGCCCCAAGGGCATATTTTGTTCGATTGTACATCTTATATAATCTGAAAAGGGAGGTCGACAAAATTAACTAAATTAGCACAGAATAATGGTTTCGTATTCTTTATAATCAAGATCTAAACTGTTAATATATATATAGCTGTAAACCTACTTTTGGGCCACCCTGTATCATGTGGATAGGATTATTGTTAAATTAAGAAATGGTTATAATCCAAGCTGTGTCCTTTAAAGCACATATTTTTATTCTAGTTCTCCAAAATTGAATGTAAATGTTATATTTGTGTGAGGTATGCATTATAGTCGAAAAACAATAAAGACTATTTTTTTGCAGAGGAAATACATGTAGAAACAGGAGATTGGAAAACATTTTTAATATTACTTATTTACCATTACACGTGTTCCATTTGCCATGTATTACAGAATTGTGAATGTGGGCAAAACTTTTATGATATCTCATATTAGAAACTCTGCCCACAGTGCAACAAACTATTTATTCAAATAGTCAAATAATAAATATTTCATTGTCTGAAGAACTTTATAGATAGGAGATATCTTACCAATTTCTCCTACATATTCCGTTTTGTAAATCCTATTAACGAAACAAGTGTAATGGTGAATAAATAATGCCAAAAACATTTTCCAATCCAC
>NC_068981.1:12912096-12912937 GCF_001194135.2 Octopus bimaculoides
TATATATGTATATATATATATATATATATATATATATGTATCTCTGTTCATATGTATGTATCTCTGTACAAAAGAATCGAAAGCGAGGTGGAAGATCAAATTAGTTGTTTAAAGACTAATGTTCATGAAAATTGGTAGAAGACTAACATTTCGAACTCAAGCACTTCTACAGAATAATGGTACGCTTGCTCTTTTCTGTTTGATTTTATTTATTCTTCTAATCTATCTTTTCTGTAGAAGATCGTAACCGTGAGACTAGAAGGATTTGTACTATTGTCGGGATCGTCACTCTAATGCACCCAGATTGCTCAATATATATATTTTTGTTACCTTGTATGAATTTTTTTTTATTCATTGTTTGAAGAAATATCTCATATATGCTCATACGGCCTCTCCACTTCGATCCACTCTGACAAAATGTCCGCCTCTGTCATCTTCATTTTGAGCCCCTTTTCTGATCACTTCCGCTTCTCACTGGCTACTTTACCACTATGCTATAATTGGATTACCACAGAAACTGTATTTGGACACCTTTACTCGGATTATTAATATCCTGGATTTTACTGCGCGATCTTGTTGACATACAATAATGCATACATACATACACACGTACTATATGTATTTGGCGTGAGAGATTATTTATCGAAAATACGAGTTATCTAGAATTCACCTTATTCCCTCTTGATCAGCAAGTGCTTCACGTGCTAGGTTCCTTCTACTAGTCTATGGAATTGTAAGGTGCGTGGAGCTGAAACTATCTGTTATAAGATAATACGTCTAAATACTATCAAATAAATGTGCTGAGTCTCACTTTCTTTCGTTTGTCCATCCACTGCTCTCT
>NC_068981.1:12913234-12916626 GCF_001194135.2 Octopus bimaculoides
ATATATATGCACGAAATACCTTTCCCATCTAACATACATTAGGTACCGTAAATTAGAAATTACTCACTCAACTTAAGATTACGTAGTATAGACGCCAGACAAATGGATACTGCAGAATAGTTTTGTTCCTCTCCTTCCTAAAACCACAATCATTCTTGGATCTGAAGTATAAATAAATATTCGCATTTCTATACCATTTTTATCCTAAAAAAATAGACTATTACACATTAGTTGACTATTCAAACCTGCATGTTTAACTATTTGGCTTCCATAATTTCAGTCAGTTTTGGCATGTAACATTTTATTCTGATTTGTCGGTTTCATGTTACAAACTAGCACCAGTAAAGCCTCTTGGCACAAGTCTCCAGTGTTAATATGCATTCACATTTCCGTCACGCGATGCATGTATGTTTGTGTTTTTATGTATGATTTTAAAAGGAGATAAGTCTCTGAATCCCGCGTCATATTTTCCACAGCGGTCTTTATAACATGGCTTCTCTTATAATTTTGTGTGACGCTTTAGATGCATTATCTCTCCCCTAAACATCACATCTGCAGAAAATAACAAACCTGCATATATTATGTTCTTTCCTTTTCTCTTGTGGAAACACTTCCACATCAGCATTTATGTATCAGTGAAAGCAAGATCAATTACATTAAAACAACGGTACCAACTCTGTTTCAGACATTCAGGAGTGGTTTCACACCGACATATTCTCGCACTTCTCAATTTCAAACAATGACTGAAATCTTGAATATCAATACATAATCATTCTCAATCTTCAACCTGTCATGCGTTGAATCCTGGAAAAACAAACTATAAAATTACTGGATAATATTAATTCAAAATTCTGGCGTCGACACTACGCTTGCTGTAGCCAACTTAATGCTGAAAAATGATGTTTTGATGGCAGCCAATAATTTATTAAAATATATATTATATTCATATAATTTACACATTCTAAGCTTCATAAATTTTGATCATGTTACATGGCAACTGCAAATCAATAAAGTATCCAATTTTACATCGCTTATTTAGCGCAGAAAATATTTCAGTGCCGAGCAATGACCGACATTGTAAAGCATAAAGTGAGCGAGTATTAGTTAATTAGTTAAAATAATACCCACGTAATTGTAGTGCAAGTGTTGCTTCACAGACACACATGGAGTATTGCAACACAAATTAATTCTGTTTGTCAGACAGTGTTTTCTCTCCCATCTAACATTTTGTATGATTTCAATTTGTTGAATTCTCCATTTATCATCTTGTTGCAGTCACATACTAAATGACATGCTAAAACGTATGAAAGAACGAAATATTGGCTTGCACGGCGCTCCATAGATCACATGTCAAAGGAGAACAGAAAATCTCATTTAGAGCAATAGGCAGACGTTTCCTTTTCATATGTTTAGAAGTATCGCCTTCCACTCATTCATCTTCTGAATATTTTAATGGTTAAGAATGATCACTCATTTGTGAGAAAGCCTGCGATCATTTCAAGAGCAACATCTCCATTATATATCTTTATTTTAAACCTTCGCTCATCAGTGAAAGTTTGTCACCATCATGTATAAAATACAAACAATAACATGAATTACAATAATATCCTGAACAAATAAGTATCTTTTCCTGGAAGTGGAAAATACCTTTTACCACCAGAGAACTATTACAGAATTTACAATATTTATAAAAGCTGATGTTCTTTGTAAATTGCATTTCAGTCAAGAGGAATATATTCTGAGGTGACTAGCGTTAGTGTGAATAGTGTCCAAGGTTTGCATTAACGATACACGAATGAAACAGCAGATTGATGGGAAATAATTTATTTTCTATTATTGAAAGAAGAGTTACAAAGAAATATCTCTTCTGTTTTTATAACAGCAATATCTGTTCTTTTGAACTATCAAACGTGTAGCCACTATTTTCTCTCGTCTTCTCATTTCTTTCATTAACATATTTCAGACTAACATACTTGACCGAATATATACTACTTAAAATATAACTCTCAGGGAACATTGCCCAGCTCGCACATTACTTCAAATGGTCAGCTTCATCAAGATGACTTATCTACAAATGATTATATTAAGTGCTATATGCCTTTGACCATGGAGTATGTGATGAGAATTGAAACAGAAATCGCGTTTTAATACAAATAAGTGGATTGGCTTATTCTAAATTAAGACTTTTTAATGCATCGTTCAAATGGGGAAAAAAATTAATTAGCGAGAAAAGTATAATCATAGGTTTATAAAATCAGCATTTTGTCCCAAAAATACAGCTGTGTATTTATTTCTTGATATTCCGAGATTTTAAGCATCGGTAATTATACATAAACGTGCAAAATAAGCCTAATATAATGCTTCAACACAAACATATTGAAATTATGTAAATTGCGATGCAGAAATATGCATATTTAAATTCAATATGGATGATTATCACATGTTAATTTTACCGCAGTAAGATTTACTTTGTTGCTTTGATTTTTTCCAACAAACATATGAGATAGAGGAATCAATGAACAACAGAAACTGATCGTGCGGTAATCGATATTGTTAATTAAAATAAGATGTAAAAACAACATAATATATTCTATTGTTATTATAATTCGCAACAGCTTGCAACTTATGTTATTTAATACTTTTTCACTGACTTTGGAAAAAAGTATTTCCAAGTTTCCTGAAGTAATATATTTTGTATCTCTCGTATTTAGAATTTCAACAGGGTGGGTACAGGATGCGACAGAGTGACCCTGGTAATATTGGACATGAATCATTCAAGGTGAGTATATTTTTCTACCACACGAAAGAAAGAAGTTTCTCTGCGTTACATTTTTTCATTTCAAGGTGTAGTAGAATGTGATGGACGTCAAGCAAACACTGCATACCAATTTATTTGAGATAAACATTCCAAACAAACGTATCTTCAAGTGATTGTAAACAAAAAAATATTTTAAAAATCAATGCCATATGTGAAGTGAAAAGAGCAAAATAAACGAATAGTATTAGAACGAGATATCATTTTCGAAGCAAAAAGATATTTCGAAGAATTTGTGATCAATAATAATACTGCTCATTGTCAGTTGATTAGTAACAATAGAACTACCATGCTACTGTATATAAAATTGATCAATATGTTTCTTCTGGAATTAATTCTTTTCAAACAATAGTATTTATAATGATATCATGTGTTCATTGCAAATATACTAGGGAAAGATTAGTATTATTTGAGTGCGTTTTATATTTCTATGCTGAAAAGTGCTACACAATTCATCATTGTGTATACGCACCATGACAGCAGAAGGATTAGATTTATCATTAATAATTTTAGATAAAATATTACTTGAAATTAACGAGTGATGAAAGTGAAGTATGTAGCATATAAGAATATATAT
>NC_068981.1:12917511-12919033 GCF_001194135.2 Octopus bimaculoides
TATATACAGACACACATACATATATATAATCCCAATGCTATACATAGATATGTCTCAACATTTGTAGAGATGAGCCACGTTTGGAATAAAGAATTGAAATTCTCCACTTTACCGTCAAACATTCAATTTTAGAGAAGATACTTGATGAAGTGTGTGTGTGTGTGTGTGTGTGTGTGTGAGTGCGCGCGCACGTTTTTGTGTGTGTGTGTGCGTGCGTGTGCATGTGAGTGTGTGTTTGTAAGGGGAGGATATGTCCATGTTTATACTGTGTAACTTTGACCACACCTCTTTCAATTCAATGATCTTGCGTTAGAGAACCACGATTATAACGCTTACAACACGTACTGTCTATGCTTTTCTTTCAAACATTCAACTTTGGAGAGAAACGTTTGAACAAATGTAGTTCCATTGTTTTTCGGTATTGCGGATCGTCCCGTGCACATTTGTAAAAGGGAGAAAAATAGAATTTTCAGACGGCGCATAATTCCAGATGCTTACTTAATGAAATCTTACGTACTTCTTCTTGTCGGATATGTTGCCTGTGGTTTCTTGCACGTTGGCAAAGGGAATTACTTGTTTCGCTAATGTAATTTTCTTTGCCGTTTGAGCGAGTAATGCAGTATATGAGGTTTTGCGTTTTGCAGGTCATATCTGTGTTTATTTTAAAAAGGGATCCGCTCTTGAAATTTATGTGGGAACCAATTTCCAAGTATTTGAAGTTGTTGATATTGTTGTATGTTCCACAATTCATATCTCCACATTCTTTCAGAAAGAGTTCTGTTTCATTCTCTGATTTGAATTCTGCCCTTGTGAGGTGTTTTTTAAAAATTTTTTGGTTGGCGTCTGCTATTCCGTAAGGTGTTTTTTTCAATCAGAGTTAACATTCCAGGCTTTGTAGGAATATTGGTAAGTTCGATTTTATGGCGTGAAAGATGTTGGTTAGTCCAGGATTCTGTGTGCTAATGATCGGAATCGTGTTTTCATTAACCTTTTCCTTAGGTGTCCATAGTTGGGTAATGTTCAGCTTCATCGCGTTTTTAATTCCCTCGTTAATTAATCCTAAGGGATATTTCCGCATTTTGAGGATCATTTTGAGTTCATTGAGTCGGATTTTACTTATTTTGGGGTCAGTCACTATAGTACAGATGCGTCTTGACATGCAGTATGTGATGTTTCTTTTGATGTGTGATGGGTGGCAAGAGTATAAATTTAAATATTGGTGTGTGTCAGTTTTGTTTTTGTAAAATAAATATTCTGTGACTGTGGAGATCTGTATTTTTATGTGGATATCCAGGAATGGTAGTTTATTGCAAATGGCTTCTGTCGTGAATTTCAAGGATGGATGAAGTGTGTTCAGTATATTGTTAAATATATTCAGATCTCCATTCCATTTGTCCCAGAAAATGAAGCAATCATCAAGGAAGCGTTTCCACTTTATAATAATATATTGTATTCCTGATCAAAAGCTTTTTCTACATCCTCATAACATTTTTTTTCCAAGCATCCAATAAACCTATATATA
>NC_068981.1:12919248-12925597 GCF_001194135.2 Octopus bimaculoides
AACCGTTACAACCTTTAGTTTTAGTTAATACCTAACTGGACCGACACATTTTACGTATCTTTTTCTCATAAGGATAAATATGAATCTCCTAGGTCCTATTCTGCTTTTTCCTTTCTCAAGTCCTTTCTAACAAAAATTGTTTATACTTCTTGCACTGAAGAGTACTGAGATATATAATTAATTCAATTTAATTCAATTAAATTAGTTTAATTAATTCTATTTAACCATGAATTCTCATGATATTTATATCGCTGTACGCAAAATATACTGCACGAATGAAAATTCTCTTAATCTTTTACTCTTTTACTTGTTTCAGTCACTTGAGTCTGGCCATGCTGGAGCACCGCCTTTAGTCGAGCAAATCGATCCCAGGAGTTTCTCATGGTAAGCCTAGTACTTATTTTATCGGTCTCTTTTGTCGAACTGCTAAGTTACGGTGACGTAAACACACTAGTATCGGTTGTCAAGCGATATTGGGGGACAAATACAGGCACACAAACATATACTCATATATACATACACACACACACATACACACACACATACACACATATATATATTTGTATAAATATATACATATATATATACGACGGGCTTCTTTTCAGGTTCCGTCTACCAAATCCGGTCACAAGGTTTTGGTCGGCCCGAGGCTATAGTAGAAAACACTTGCCCAAGGTACCACGCAATGGGACTGAACCCTGGAATTGTGTGGATCGTAATCAAGCTACTTACCACACAGCCACTCCACTCCTACACCTATGGCTACTTGCCACACAGACACTCCTATGCTTATATATTTTAAAATCTTCTCTCCTGCATTTTTAACAACATTTTTGAGTTTTATGTGATTTCTTTCCATAAATTCACAACACACAATATACAAGTGCTATTTTCATATTCGTAACATAAATAAGCTACCAGGAAAATAGGAAGAGTCAATATTAGAAATCCTATTTTTGGACATCTCCAAATTAAAGGAAAAAATATAGTTCGGCATTTTCAACACACACACAGACACACATACACACACACACACACACACACACACACACACACACACACACACACACACACACACACACACACACACACACACACACACACACACAGATAAATAATAATAAAAATTATAGGAAATGTAAATATGCTCAGAAAGTAAATTCCTGTAGCTCTGTCAGCAAGAAATTCAATCTAAAAAATAATCTACCTAGTGTGTGATTTTAGATATTCTATTAAGAATGTTTTGGCTTAGTGTTTAGGGCATTTGTCTCCCGATCATATGGGGTGAGTTTGTATCCCGGCACTTTATGTGTGTATGCGTGTATTATACTCACACACGCGTAGATACTTATGTCTATGAACATGTATGTATATAAATATACATAAATGTATGAAGGGAGCACAGTATAAAGACGGAAAGTCACGGTGGTGCTCCAGCATGACCACAGCCACATGACTGAAACACATAAATAAATAAATAAATAAATATATATATATATATATATATATATATGCAGAGCGTGAGTGATCGAGAGATAGAGAGAAGGATAGAGAGAAAGAGAGGGAGAGAAATAGGCAGATAGATATTCAACTGCATGTAAGAAATAATGTTGAAATGAAGATGAAGACATATTGATTTCAAATTTTGGCACAATGTCAGCAATTTAGGGAAAGGATAAGTCGATTTAATCAGCCGAAGGGTTCTACCGGTACTTACTTTATAGATCCCGAAAAGATGTAAGCAAACTCGACCTCAGTAGAATTTGAACTCAGAAAAGAAAGACAGATGAATTACAATTAAACATTTCGCCCGTCGTGCTAACGATCTTGTGAGCGCGCTGCTTTAAATATAAAAACACATTAAAAGTATTATGAAGTTTCTAGTATCCCCGATAAATTATGCGCATAAATGTTTATGCTAAATTATTAAACAATTTATGCATCATTAGAATTAATAGCTGTATGTGTAGACATGTTCTTATTGGTAACATTACATACATATGTAACACATTAATTATTAAATAAATGGATATATAATTTCTGAAAATATTGTATTATTTAAATTCCGAATTTTAATTCTATAACTTCAATTCTATGTAGGATAAACCAGAAAAAGAATTTCTAAATTCTTGATACCTGTACCATATTTTATAATCGTCAATAAAAATAATCATTACACATTTGTATTATTTTTTTTTCAAATTTAGTAATTACTTGAACTTTATTTTATGGGGACATTTAAAGTTATTTGTGCATTGAAATAAACTTCCTTCTATACATGATTTGTGAGCTGGAATAGCTAACACCTTAGAAAATTATCTCCGAAAGATGTTAGCAACTACAGAATATCGTTAGAGATTGTCTTTGCAGCCTTAGATATAAAGATGAAGGACTTGTTGCGACCGAAGGATGTTAACTGTGCATGGATTTCAATATATATTAAATATATTAATTAATTGTTTATTTCACAGACTAATTGTAATATATGCTGAACGAAGTGAATTCTTAATTACTGTTGATCAAGTATATATCCCGGCATTTTACAAAGTGTAATTCTAGTGTGATTATACACAAAGGATGAGTTGAAACTCATGACATGGCACCTTTGTTGTCTAGCAAAATGTAGCGTGGAATATTTTATTCAACGGGCCTCCCCTTTGTTATCACACTTGTGTGTTATATGAGTGAGTTATCGATGATATTTTAAAAGACTTAAACCATCAAAAAGAGATACCCTCATTGGATTATAGATCTAGGCTGTTGCTATTACAGTAGTGCTCATTGGGAATTCTCAGCTTCTGGCGCACAATATACAATATTTGATATTATTGATAGGAGTGTCACCTATCAAGGTATGTAAGAAAGGAAAATATGAGCAATCGATATAGCACGCTGGTATACTTAACATAACACTAGAAAATATAAAAAGCCAACAATGGGCATCAGCATAGTTTTCCACTTAAAAGAAATGGGAATCAAATCTTCCACAAATGATAATCTATTGTGTTAGTCACAAAAGCAGATATTAGTTAAACTATTCAGTGATATTCTGTGTATGAAGCAAAGCCAAGATGGATTGGGTAGAACGACATTGATGTATAGTTCTGCTTAAATGTAAACCAAACAAGATCAACAAATACAAATATAAAGAAATCATTGAATTTTTGCTGTGAATGTCGACAAATTTATACATAATGTGAGTCTGTGTTTATGTTTGTATGTAAATGTGTGTTTATGCATTTGTGCGTGAATATGTATGTCAATATGGTTGTATAAGCCAATACGTCAGGTGAATGATTAATGTAGTTCCTTTAGCCATAAATGACTTCAAAATCTATTAACCAGTGTATGTTATTAATCTATTAATTAGCTTTGCGCCATTCCTATTATCTAACGGCATATTTGGTGAGACGACTAAGGAGTGTAGAATACTAACTTTACATTTATAGAATAATTGCAGAAACGTAGTTTCACCTAGACTGCATTAACATTTGTTATCTCTCGATTTGCAGAACTAAAGTTTGTTAATGCGTAAGTGAGCGAGCGAATAAACTAGTCAAGAACATGATAAATTTGTGTGTTCGCATTATAGTCTAGCTTAAACGCTATGGATGCCATTACTGTTGTTGCTGTTATTGTCGTTTTTATTCAGCTGCAGGTCAGGTGTGCTGGAGCGTATATATGATCAAACATACTGGTATTCCAGTCATATAATTCTCTCATGTTAACGTATCTAAGTCTTCTTTTCTTTTACAGGAACACGTTTTGTTTAGAAGGGTTCGTTGTGTGTATTTAAAATAATTAAGCTGATATTTGTAGCAAAGCCAGCGAGCTGAGGAGAAGTCCTTGTCAGTTCAAAGAGCGAGGGATTAAATGTGTTGGTGTACGGTATTATATGCATCTTATTATGACTATGAGGGACTTGGATAACGTATTGCTCTGAGAATATGTTTGCTTTCTATTCAGTACATTGTGACGGTATAATGAATATTATATCAGCTATTAGAAGTTGCCATTAGTTCTATGAATATTGTTGATGCTGTTATTGGTGCTACAGTTGCTTATCCCCCACCCTTGGTAAGATATAATCGACAGATCGATCAGAAAAGAAATTTTAGCCATAAGCATCCTGTTTTCCCCCATGGACTAGGAACACAAAATTGATAGAAACAAATTCTTTCCTAAAGCAGAGTATTATGACTCGAGGGAGATTTATTTACTATTTCATGTAGTTCTAGGGTTCCTGCAGAATTTTGCTTTTGCACGAGTATGGAGGAAGTCGAAGTGAATGTCAAATTATTTCCTAATTTTTTTAGCCAGTTCTTCTCTTTGGTATATTATAAATGTTAGGTAAATCCTAGACAATATAGATAATCCCAATCATGAATGTGGTTAACCATTATTTGAAACGAAATATGATCAAAACGTGAAAGCTGACTTCTTTTCTTATATTAGTTTCACATTTTTGCTCAAGGCCAGCAGTTTCTGGGGAAGGGCTAAGTCAATCAATCAAATGGTCCCCAGTACTAAGCTGGTACTTATTTTATCGACCTTGAAATGATGACAGGCAGAGGAATTTGAACATAGAATGTAAAGACGGATGGAATGCAGCTAAACATTTTCTCCGGCGTACTGACTGTGCTACCAGATCACCGTCTTCTCTTTTTCTTACGCTAATATCTACAGTATATTGGACGATACATATTTAATATTTTGATACGGCAATATAATGTCATTTACAGACTATATGGAACGCCCTTGCTGCTGATTATTTATTACAATATATGAATATTTCATGTTTTGTTGAGTACATAATATTTCTTTGTAAATCAGCCTATGTAGGAAACAATTTTGGCAATGCATTGTCATGAGAAAGAAACTTTGCAGCCAAACTCACACTCTCTGGCTGAAATGGCTTCAAACTTTAAAGCATCCTCTGTTTCTTTTCATTACTGTAACTATACAGTAGGAAATTTTATGTAGATGTTTTTATGTTCGAGAATAAATTTCCTCGAGTGCTGCATTAGCAATATTTCATAATTTTCTCCAAAGGATTTGCTACTCTCAAGAAATAGTGTGAATTTCCAAGTGAATAAATTATTGATGACTGCCACTTCAATGGTGTGTATTTCGAACTACAATTTGTTTTTCCTTTCCGGTTTAAGTAGAGGAATATTGCTGAGCCAATACAGCTCTCCTAATTTTAGCTGAAATGCATTCAACGCAGATTTATAAAATCAATTTTCTAAAATGGAAATATCTCGCTGTTTTGCAGTTCAGAATGTTAAAGCTTTTGCTAATTTCGTACAGCGAGGGCTTAAGCATTTTATGATCAGACAAAAGGTGAGCTTATTTATATGTAGTAATTCTTATATATTTGATGTGTCGCTTTCGTTTACGCCTATATGGCGTGAATAGTAATTGCCAGTCAATAGGAATTTTGTAACAGATTTAATACTACTCACAGTATTCTCCTCCCTTCACATCGATGAATATTCTGTTGTTACTCTTGAAACTGTTTTAAAATAACATGAATTTTACACATATACACATAGATAATGGTACAGACACAAATTTATGCACAAACGCACACACACACACATACGTATAAGCATGGATATGAAAATTTATGAACGCGCTTGCTTCTTTCTCTTATCGCCCTGCGCGGCAGCTGTAAAACACATTAATCGCAGAAACTTGACGATGTCGTGAAATGTTGCCGTTGATATATGGACACATATTTACCTAATATATTCCTATCTGGATTGAATGCTGCTATTTAGTTGTAGCACATACATATAAATTGGTTAAAGAATCCCTATTTCGTAAATAGTTTCAGAGAACTCTCATTCAATATGTGTATCGATTAATTGAATTAGGATCACACTTGTAAATCATCGATCGAAGTTCTCTTACGTATTTAAAATTTCTAAAATCTTTAACAAAAATTTGTGACTAAATAAATTACTCGTTAGAATAAGAGGAAGTATTTTCAATGGCACAGGATTTTATCGGTTGCAGATACACTCGAGCATGCGCACACGCACGCACATATATACATGCAGATGAATGTATATATATATATATATATATATATATATATATATATATATATATAGCATGCTATATAAATTAAGGGTAAATTTCCCTTTTACCCCCACCCATTTATTGCACTTGGTAAAAACACTAGTGTAATAGTTATTGGGTATCCTTCAGGCAGTGTATTGGATAGATATAATCTTTTAGTGGGTTGGATTCACAACCCCTAACTTTCTTGGATATATATATAAACACACACACACACACACACACACACACACACACACACACACACACACACACACACACA
>NC_068981.1:12925619-12926273 GCF_001194135.2 Octopus bimaculoides
CACATATATATATATATATATATATATATATATATACATACAAACAAAACGTTAATTAAACGAATTTAAACATACACACAGACACACCACACACACCCACCATACACACATATACACACACACTCATACACACATACATATGTTCGCTTGGTTTGTTCTTGGAAGTTCACGTCACCTGATATTCTACTATTGTAGCAAATTGCTGTTTAAAACATGGCCTTACTTGCTGAACCGAATTTTTGCATATACACTATATCATCTGGAAATGGTGTATCGGTTAAATATCTGCATATATACTTAATACGGGTATATTCAAAATTCATTTAATTACCGTTTGTTTATTTCACAATGTATTTCACTATTACGTCGTATTTCTTATTGAACACATTCAATCAATAAATCCTTGGATTATACAATTACACTACACTCAGTCAGTCCCACGCACTGTTTCTTATATTATACGAACGCATAAAACAAAGGCGGTATCATTATTTCACTTTCATAAGCAAACTGATCGAAGTATTTCTGTACTCGTATAATAGGCTTCGTATAGATGTCTGCTTGTAGAACACATCTTAGAGCTTAACTACGAGATAAGGGCACACCAAACTGCATTATATACTATTCAAAGAAAATTATAAAATCCAAGACTAC
>NC_068981.1:12926283-12928310 GCF_001194135.2 Octopus bimaculoides
TGTGTGTGTGTGTGTGTGTGTGTGTGTGTGTGTATGTGTGTGTGTGTGTGTGTGCATGTATGTGTGTGAATGTGTGTATGTAAAAGCGCGCGTGTGTGTGTATATGTGTGTAACTGAAAGTCTGTGTGTGTTTGTATACACATACGGATATATACATTTATACATATATGTAGATTTATATACGTATTCATATATGTATCTACATACGTGTGTGTATGTGTGTTAATGTGCATGCGTGCGTGGGTGAGTGGCTATGTGCAGTTACAGGTGTGGCTGTGTGTTAAGAAGCTTAATTCCCAACTACATGATCCCGGGTTCTGTCCTTCTAGGGGAAATGTCTTCTAACATAGCCTCGGGCCAAATAAAGTCTTGAGCTGATTCGGTAGACGGAAACTGAAAGGAACACGTTATATGTCTATGTGTGTGTGTGTGTGTGTATGTGTGTGTATGTGTGTGCGTGTGGGTACGTACGTGTGCACGTGTATGTGTGTGTGTATGACGATATAATAAAATATCATAATAATATATACTTTCCGATTCCCTCCGTATCTTACAAGGCCATTCTGGTTATGTGTATATATGTATATATATATATATATATATATATATATAGTATGTGTGTGTATGTCTTTATGTCTATGTTTGTACCCCACCCCATCATCACTTGACAGCCAGTGTCGGTGTGTTTACGTCCGTGTAGCTTAGCGATACTAGGCTTTAAAAAAGTCTTGTAGTCGACGTGTTCGACTAAATCTTTCAAGGCGTTGCTCCAGCATGGTCGCATACAAATGACTAAAACTAGTAAAAGAATAAAGCATATATATGTGTGGATGTGGTGGGGTGAATTAAACTATCAGAATTGTACTCTCAAACATTTTCTTTCTAAATTTAATGTGATATCAATAAGAACGTTGAGGGATTCATCAGCTCGTGTTTAGTTGCATCTCTTCATGGAGTGAGGAGGGCGGGATTTCCACTATCGGGCTACGACTATTCATTCATGTAAATAACCTGTCCCTGCATTTATGTGGATGTTGTTGGACTATACAGACACATGAAGTCATCATGTCATTATCGCTAGAATCAGTATGTGATACGATTGTGCTTATTCAATTCACTCAACTGGATTCTATTGACTGTTTCTCTATCCATAATCAATCATAAACTGTGGTTGCAGAAGTCATATATTTGCAAATCCTTGGCAACGTAAACGAATCTGGGGCCTCAAAGTTGTGAAGCAGATTTCCTAACCAGGCGATCAGATTTCACCTGTATTTGATATGCAACTTTATGGAAAAAAGATTTTGATACATGTATGTTTTGCAATTTGCTGCTGTGTTTTCAGCTTTGAACTGGGACCTAACTTCACAAATAAGGATTAGTGAACGCCTGTGTATTTTTGTGTCCACTTGTTTCACGTATTTGGACTTGTTGAACATTTGGAGGGCACATTTTATGAACTATGTCAGATAGTTTTTAGATTTATATCGTTCTAATCGTCTTTAACGTGCATCGTATTGCAGAATGAATATTGATTGTATCCTGCGTAGCTCTTAGTAAGAGATCTACTTTCGGTATCACAAACCGCTTTCTTTTACACTATGCAAAACAGTAATTTAAATTCCTTCATTTTAGGACCCAACTATTTCCCTATATATAAAATAAAGTCTAGGATATTTGACGAATGTCTCCGTTATGTAGATTTCATCACTAGCTGCATTGTATTGATTGATCAATTTTCCCAGGCACTTCGCTAATTACTGTACATATTTATATATATATATATATATATATAAAGTGTAGTATATTGCCACTTAAGTGTGGCTGACCCCTAGGGGTGGATGTTACTGTTGCTTTTAGCCCCAGGAGGACATCTCCTCCAGCTGGCTTATCGACACACGACTGTGTCCTGTTTGCCAAGGGAGTTATCCCTCTCACCACGGCCAGCAGCACGAACGTATCCGGATTTCAGGGTCATTTCCCTTCGTCGGCGCTCGACAGCTGATGACCTTGGTGAGAGAGAAAAA
>NC_068981.1:12928320-12933935 GCF_001194135.2 Octopus bimaculoides
CATTTAGCAGGGAAAATTGAAGATTTTCGTTCATTTTCAACCTGTAAATGAAGAGTTGGAATAACGATCCTACTCCCTAATATAATCAAATAAATTTCTATATTCTCATATACATATATATAATGTTATGATGACCCAGCCGCCCTTTGTGTGAACCCCAACTGCAAATTCATTTATATTTTGCGTTGGAGCTCTTTCAACGTTTACACTTGCTACAAAGTCGAAATTGTTAGACGAAAGTGAGATAACAGGTTGATCTTGAATAAGGCACCTGTTAAAGATGATTACATATCCTATCTTTTACCTTCTTCAATTACTTCAATGGCAGATGTCTTCTTGAGAATGAAAATAATTTTCTCTTTGAAATTGCTCTTTTATTATCTTTATTTTTGCATTAACCTAATCTAAGCATTGTGGAGTCATCTGGAGTTGCTTTAGCAATTATATTTTACTTATTTTGCTGATTGTCTTTTTTAATGATTGTAGATAGTAATTAGAATTGTAGTCGATATCTCTCTTTCCAATTTCATTCCCCAGTAAGGTTTACATCGTCTTATGCTACATTCTTAAAATACTTTATGAATTTCACTAATCTTAGGCTCGAAACAACTGTATTGCTAAATATGATTTTCATCCGTTTGGTTGATGTTTCAAAAGGTGAAATATACTTTTGTTCGTCGCTATTCTGTTGCTCATTCTCAGAAAAATTAAAGCTACTAATTAGATCTTCTTCGACTAGATTTAACTCGCCTTGTTTAATATTGTCTTACAGCACCGGATACGCCTCTCCGTTACGGACCAATGATAATGTGTGAATGCTTCTTCCTGGTCGCTACTAAAATCATAAATTCAAATATGTAAAGCAATTAAAAGGAAGATCAGAACAAATTTTCAAACTTCCTGGTTAACGTGTGGTAATAAATTTGTTAACGGTTGTTAGCTTTATAATGTTTGCAGACCAAAATAAATTTCAATTCCTATCTCAGACGACAGCATTTTAAGTAATAAATCTTGTAAATTCGCAATTACTACCTCAACGAAAAATTCTTTGAAAGGAACATCAATGGAATACGTGAAACGGGTACATATATACATACACATATACATACATATATATATATATGTATGTATACACACACGCGCGCGCACCCCCTCCATATATATTTATATATATATATAGTTTGATTAACTAAGGAGATAAAACAGCAGAAGTATTGGGTAAATTACTCTTATAAGGCAGAGATAAATTTTCAGCAAACATCCATGGGAGTTCAAACCCTTTCCCTCATGGACTCTGTCTGAGTGTTTTGTCATTATGCTAAACAGTCCGCTGACAAATTTACCGCCAAATATAGACGATGAATAATTTAGCATTATGGAACACATATATATGTGTGTACATATAAAGAAACAAATGTTAGTTCTTTTATTTCGGTCCAAAATGAAAGCAATAAGTCAAAAACATTAGATTCGAACTTCATTACTTTGACATTAAATTGATTAATATATACATCAATCAGAGTAGTTTCAGGTGAAAAATAGAGCTGCAAAGGTATTTTTAACGGAGAAGAGTAAAAACATCGAAACATGGTAAACAAACATAAAATGAATAAAATTATCTTAATAATCTATATTCAATGAAATGAAAAATGGACCCAAACCAATAATTTATATATATAAAACAAAGGACGTATGTGTATGTGTCTGTGTGTGTAATACGTCTGCATTTCTACATCTTTGAACAGGTTTTCGCCAAACTTTACACACACATTACTTATGTGCTATGGATGGACATGCATTACAACATTTTGCCAAGAGCTCCCGTGTAATGCGACAAACCGATCGTGCAAAAAAAAAAAAAAATTCACATAGGTTTATCTAAAAAAAAATGCAGTTTTCAAGCGATTCTCCCCCTTTTCTCTCTGTCTCTCTCTTATTTTTTCTCATTTTCACATATACAGATATCTGTTTCTTTCACTCACTCGCTCACTCACTCACTCACTGATTCAGTCTCTCATTCCCTCCACCCCTTCTCTGAAAATTGACTTCAGTGAATTTATGTTTTGTCGTTCGCAAATATCTTTGTTTTCACGTTAATTGTACGTTCTCCCTACAACCTTACTTCACTTATCTTATATTTTCTGCACTCCATCTATTTAAACAGACTATTTACATTTCTTACTGTATCGAAAACCGTTGTGTAATATTGCTTCATTTTTATTCTTTCAATTTTGTGCGTTTGTTTGCGCGTTCGATGTGTACGAGATAGCAAAAAAACATTTCAAACCAAAACGATGACGACGTCACATATATGAGCATGTATGTGCCTCTGAGTGTATGTGTGTGTGGGTGTATGAGTGTGTGGGTGTATGAGTGTGTATGTCTATCTGACTGTGCGTGTGTTTCCGCGTTAGAAAGGTTATTAAACATACACAAGCATCCACATATACATATGCACATGTGACGACTGACATACATGAATGTGTGCCTGCATATGTCTCTCTTACTATATGTATGTGTCTGTATGTGAGAGTGAATGTGTGTGTATCGTCAGATGTTTTTATATAAATGTGTATGTGTCTATGAATGTGTGCGTGTTTTCCCGCCCGTTACCTAAGTCATTAAAAAGACGCATACATCTACACAAACTCTTAACAAAAAAATTATTATGTGGAAGGTCGACGTTACATAAAAATACACATCTGCCGTTCAATTAGCAGTTCTTAATTATCGTCGTAGTTTCATGGTTGCAAGGTATTTACAATAATGTACTTCTGTTTGGTTAATATGCTTATATTTGGTTACGTTACACTGCATGCAAAAATTTATAATACTACATACATACACCTGCTTACAAAAATAGATGCTAATGTATATTATTTTCTATATACATAATTTTTTGCTTTAAATTTTGAAAAAAAAAATATGCCACTAAAAGAAAAAAAAACATAATCTTTCCAGAAACACTTATAAAGCAAGGAGGAGAACAGAAACCCGAAGGCGAGAGTCTCAAAGGATAAGGAATATGAGACTTACTCAGCACCAGGAAAGGCGTGCTTCAGAACGTCAGATGGCGTCTTAATAAAGGGACATGATACTTTCGAAAGATCATTCGAAAGATCATGCTGCAGCACATCAAATTGAGACAGAAAGGAGACGAGACTTTCTCAGCATCAGCAAAAGCATGTTACAGAACGTCCGTTGGAGTCCCAAGACAGAAGAGAAATGAGACTTTCTCAACATCAGCAAAGGCATCCTGTAGCACATCAGATAGAGTGTCTAGAGAGGAGGGAGAGGAGACTTTCCAAAGATCAGCAAAGGCATGCTGCACCACTTAATGCTGACTCGTTAACACATCGTTTAGCTCTCCAGATTACATATATGACAATATAATAACTCTCCGAAACAGACCACGTACAAATTATGCGCAACACCTGGAGCTGCTTTCAGATATTATCCATCTCATTCTTATAAAAATGATAATTCTGCCCAATTTGGTGTGCTAAACTGAAATTGTTGTTTATGCAAGCGTTTTGTCGTCACCTGCTGCAATATGAATATAATATTTATATATAAACTATGCCGTTTTAATCCCGAGCAACGCCGGGCATCTCTGCTAGTTATTAACTATTTATAATGAAATAGTATTGAAATATTAAAAAAAATATATTAATTACTAAATTAATTAATTAAGTACTTAATACAGAGCTTAAGTAAGAGAGCCTCATTAAATCGGAATCATTCCTTCGACGAGGAAAGCTATAATTAGTGGCAAATAAGATAGATATTTAAGCAGTTCAGGATCCGAAAACAAAAAAAATGAGAAGGTTATTGATCGAATCGATGACAATAACAATAATTTTCCGATCAAGTGCATCCACTCAGCAGTGTTATGAAAACACCATCTCATGAAGTAGAACATTCGATAACTTTGTACTTAACGTTCTAACTCTTAGCAGGCACACACGTAAGTGTCTACAATGCATTTTCATGACGAATCAGCAAATCATCGGTAAACATAAAACAAAGTATCTTTAGTTTTAAGAGACATCACACAGCGAAATCTAATAATCCATATGGAGCTTGTTTTCCAATTGTTTTCCAATTGATGCAAGCAAGGGAACAGGCTACTCATGAAATTAAAGTGAAATTGACTGAACAATCGACAGACGCATAACCCTTAACGGATGCACAACCCCTAACCCTGCGATTCAGACACGGTGTGTGACAAGGATAACGTCTTCAAAATACAAATGCAACTCATTTTTTTCCAGCTGAGTGCACTGGAAAAACGGAAAATAGAGTGTCATGCTAAAAAACACAAGTTGCTTCCAGGTATCGAACTCTCGACGTAAGGCTAATACTCTAACCACCAAGCGACGTTTCTTCACCGATTACAAATAATGCAAACTTCACTGTAATAATATCGTAGAAGATAAATAGTACCTGTATATCTTGATGAAATAGTTCTCTATATTGCAAGTGCAATTTAATAATATGGCTGTATTCCATTTTAATTTGTTAAGGTTGATTTACTGGACTAGTATTGGGGTGGTTTTTATGTGTGTAGAGCGTCTCTAATATCAAAGTGGGTGGTGTTTATCAAATGCATTTGTTTGGACAATCAATAACTTGTTAACATTCGTTTTCCGCTTGTTTCTTAACAGTTCGTTGAATACTCCTGCTGCAAATTCATGTACACTGGTTAGGTTCTTTGGTCACGAATTTGAGATATTGTCAATGCTGTGAGTTTGTTAGTGGTCTGTAGTGCTTTATGCAACAGTGAGTTTATTTCGAATATAGTTGTCTATGCCTGAGGCGTCATTGTATTGTGTTTTTCTCTTAATTTCCGAGCCATTGCACTTTTTGATCGTACTGAATATTATTGTTTGTTTCTTATTTTTTTTTTTTTGACAATATGCTCAGATCACTCTTATTCATATTCGTTTCTCCCAGCACAGTTGTTTGGCTTGTTTGTTAATATTATTGCAAAATAGTTTGATATTTCATCTTCGTTCCTTCTTCACCAAAATGAATGTATTACGGCTTTCGAAGAGATTTAACGAGCATGAATTCGCTATTATTTTTCTCCAACTCGTCCGCTTTTTGTTGATACATATAGAAACACACACATATACACTCTCATATACGCACGTACACACACACACGTGCACACATGCGCCTACACTCGCACATACACACACATAGGCGAGCGCGCGTGTATGCCTATGTTTATGTATGTATATGTATGCATGTTCTTTATCTTTAATTATTTAAAATTTTCTTCTGAGGAATGAAATGTTTTGTCAAACATACAAAGCTCTGTCACTGGAATCTAGATAGCAAAATCAATGTCACATTTTTAATATTCAGAAAAATCTTGCGTATGTTTACTGTCCCTTTTACACACAATGTTTATAATGCGATATCTAATTGGTTGAATGGCATTTTTCAAAAGCATGCCTTATCTAGATTGTCGCTTAGGCATATACACACAACATCAAATGTACCAATAAATATTGGTATGTATGTGCATTTATAATATTGTTATAGTGGGTGTATGTATGTATGTATGTATGTATGTGTATGTATATATATGTATATATATATATATA
>NC_068981.1:12934243-12935822 GCF_001194135.2 Octopus bimaculoides
ATATGTATATATGTGTGTGTGTGTACATATATATGTGTGTTTGTGTATGTATGTATGTATGTATGTTTGCATGCATATAGATTTATGTATGTATATATGTATGTGTGCAAGAATGGGTGTGTGTGTACATGTATGTGTATTTATATATAATTCTCAATTTTCAGTTTCCCTTTTAAATATTTCGCACTTGCATTTCCAATTCATTAAATGTTGATATGACCTGCCATTTCATTTTCAATATCATGCAGTGCGTTTCTTTTCATTTAATATGTAAAGGCGTGGCAGAAGAGATGTGTTATCACTAAAGATTGAAGCCATACTCCCTCAACCTTTACAGAATAAATTGGATTGTATAGCCTTCTATATTTTAGAAATTAGTTTTAATGTTTCATGTTCATTTATATTTTTCACATATCTTATACCAGCTCTATTCTTCCGTTTTAGAAGCCTTCGATTCTAGCTATTTTCAATCAGTTTTAGAAGGCATTATTACTCTGTTTGCTTTTAAGCCTGTCTCTAATGATGGATATTTTTTTATACTTATGAATTGAAATGAATATTCTATGTGCTGAATATTTATAATTGCCTTTGGGTTTCAGATCTTTTTGTTACAGGATGTCTATTATATTGCCACAAAGGCTTCTTTGCATCTTGTAAAATTGGTTCCGTAGAATTCAATTGTGTTTTGTGGGTGATTTCTTGCATGCAGCTTCGATTCTCTTTTACTGTTTACATTCTTGGTGAGTCGAATTTTGAATGTTCGTGATATTTCCCTACCTTCTGTTAATTTTTATGTTTATTAGCATAGTTGATTGTTTTATTTTCCGTTGTGTATTTCCCCTGTGACTTCCTATATTTCCTTCTAGTCATCCCCTTAAATTTTATTTTAACAATCCGTAATTTTCCTCGTGCCATGATACATTTTTGTCTCATAAATACATTGTTAATGGTGCTTGATGCAGTATTGGTGTAAGTATTGGTGTACGTATTGGATATTTTTTAAAATTCAGAAAAACGAAATAAATAATTTCAGATGATACAACTGCACAAAAAATTATACATCGAAATAATTAAGGAAGGAATGCTTCCGATGTGTTCACATGATAACATAACGAAAATGAGTTTTACTCATAGAAGATGGGGCTCCATGCCACACAGCGAAAAGGAATGAAAGATGGCTGACTGAAAATGGGATCAAAAAACCTTGCTTGGCCGAGCCAATCTCATGAAATGAACTCAATTGAAAGTCTTTGGAGCATACTTGATAGAGTTATACGAAAAACTCGACAGAAATGTAAATCTAAAGATGAATTATTTCGATTGTTGCGTGAAAATTGGGCAAAAATTCCAGAAGAGACAATTGGAAAGATTATCAGTTCAATGCCAGAAAGTGTTTCTGAATTAAACCTGCAAAGGGAATGTCAACTAATTGCTAATGTAGTCCTACCTACCGATTACATTTCAATTGTTCGCTTTGCGTATTAAATAAAAGATTTGGAAAATTAAAGGTGTCTATATATTTCCTGCATGTCTGTATATATATACATATATATATATGTATATATATATATATATATAT
>NC_068981.1:12937051-12939944 GCF_001194135.2 Octopus bimaculoides
ATATATATATATATATACGTATATATATATACGCATAAATAAATGCATACGATTAAACATATATGTTTATTTGTCTATTTGTGCCCATTTGTTTCATTAAAAAATGACTCTAGACATGCTTATAATTTCTTTTATGTGAATAATATGTCGATTTGATTTAATGCCAACATTAACCACTGCATACGTCTGTGTGCTGTGCTGTTACTAATATCTGGACAATATATTACTTCATTTACGACCGATTTGTTGAATTATTACCTCTTCTATAGATAATGGCCAAACGAAATTATACTGAAAAAATAAGCTATAAAATGCACGGCAACATGAATATCCCACATGTAATACGACTATACTTTATTTATAGGAATTCTAATGTATTATTTTGCTATTAATATGAAAAAGTGTATGCAAGCACCGGAAAAAATATAAGAAAATTATAGTAGAGTTCTGAAAGTACTAACGATGCGTAATTGCAATGTTATCAATAGAACTGTATTATTGGTTTCTTTTCGAGATATTTCCGCAAATATTAGCAGTAAAATGAATAGACTAAAAATGCGCTCAGACACATATAGCAATGGTGGTTTCCTACAAATGTCTCGACTGAAAATATCTTTGTGAGCCTCGTGTGAGGACATAGACATAGAAATTGCATTTAACCTTACGATTACAATGAAGAATTTGTTTGATGTCATGCAAACACGAGTAGTATTTTCTTCAAACACATTTGAACCGGTAGTAAAGGAATCAATTACAGATTGTGCATTTCTGTAGAGTGTAGGCCATATAATTTGATCCTTACCATTCTTTTATCCCTTAAACATTGATGATGAAATGATATACTCCTTTAAATCGCTGGAATATTTACGGTTGACTACACTCACTCCATGACACGATGAAACTTCCAAACATCTTTATATTTTGAATTCTTCTTATCTTGTTACAGTCAGCTTGATAGCCCATAGATCATTGGATAACTACAGGCAAGACAACATGCAACCATTTCTCCGATGCTTTAATTTCTACAGATTTTCGACTTTCATACAATTTTTACTAAACCCTGCTCGAGATAATGTACTTGATATATGATCAATCAGTTGACTAACCTCTTGGTTCTGTTCTCATCCTTGTTTATCCACCAGGTAACAGAAGCTCATAAAACCATCACTGTGACTAGTTCAACCACAGCTGAGTGGCACAATAGTGTCTTGGTGACACAAAGGAGTCCAGTGGACTCATGTGCTCCGTTAATTTACTCTTGTTTGAAATGTAAGACAATCATGAATGGGAATGATAGAGATTTTAACGCCGCAGGGCCGCTATTTACATCACATTCTAAGCTATTGCAATGAATAACCTGTAATTTCTCCCTCAAACCGAAACTCTTTCACTCTTTAGCACAGTTATTTAGGCTTTTTAAGAATCAGATGATCTCAAGGCCACTTCGCTTACTTTTATTCATCGGGTCTAATCACCGAATCAATGAGAAATTCGAAGAAAGAGTTTGTATTTGAATCAGCAACACTTTGGAAGATATTTTCATGAAAGCTTTAAAACAATTTTGCTTCATGTTTAGCTTCTTGATTGGTTCTTTCTAAGACAAGTTAGCTTCAAGATGGAGTATATAGTTGGCCTCAATTTCCTATAGTTACTCTGATGAACAGCAATGGCTTTCCAGATCATTTGTTTACTTTGATATAAATAAAGTAACATTTTCTCTGCCACTTCTAAAAATACACATTCCTATAATGACTAATAACTCTATTATCACTCCTTAACTACTCTCGTTAATAGACCCGAACATATCAAATAGAGAAAGGAAATTTTATTTCCCCACGTTATCATGGAGATAATTTCTTGATGTGTATAAGGCGGCGAGCTAGCAGGATCTTTAGCTGCGAAAATGTTTGGCGGCATTTCCGTTTTCTGCGTTCGAATGCTGTCGGGGTCGAGTTTGCCTTTCATCTTTACGGGGGTCGATAAAATAAAAGTACCAGTGGAACTTTGGGGACGATGTAATAGACTTAAACCCTCCCTGAAATTGCTGTCCTTGTACCAAAATTTGAAATTGATTACTTGATATATCAAATAGACTGCCTTATAACACACCGCGTATATACGTGAAATAAAACATTGAAAATCCAAGAAAATATTAGGTCACATGCTTTTCCTTAATTTCTGAAAGAAATTTCTACATCCGCCCTCGGGTGCGGTTATCTTCTGCTTTCTTTCGTAATTCCTACGAGAATCAAAATAGTTAGCCAAGTGGGCCAATACGGAATATCCGGTTTCTTTCTCTTGGAATCAAAACTCCATTTCAGCAAGAATTGTTCCTAATTATCTCTTCAATGATTATACCCTCTAGCCTTCGTATATTTTTACAGCTCCCTTTGATTATTTAAGCTTGTGAATGAAGGAAAATTTCCACTTGCATTAAATAACTCATCAGCAGCTACGCCATTGAAACTCACAGCTTTTGTGATGAATCCTGACGCATTGATCACTGGTTTGCACTTACGCAATACCACCTATCTAATTTTATATAATTATGCCCCATGGTAAATAGAAATATTAAACGTTTTATTTAATATGAGACAACGGGAATTTCATTCACATTTTGAAATACATTTTGCTTTGTAGTATTCTTCATTTCACCCCTATCTATCTATCTATCTATCTATCTATCTATCTATCTATCTATCTATCTCTCTCTCTCTCTCTCTCTCTCTCTCTCTCTATCTATCTATCTATCTATCTATCTATCTATCTATCTATCTATCGGTCTGTCTATCTGTCTCCCTCTCTACTTGTCTGCTTTACTATCTATCTATGTATCTATCTATCTATTTATCTATTTACATATCTATCTATCCATCTATCTATCTATCTCTCT
>NC_068981.1:12940352-12950259 GCF_001194135.2 Octopus bimaculoides
GTAATTTGTCCATTTTCTGTATTTAGCCCTGTGTGGCTATAATAAAAAGATATATATCTCTCTGTTTGTCTATCGGTCTCTATGTCTGTCTATCTGCCTTTATATGTGTCTATCTGTCAAACTATCTATCTATCTGTCTATCTATCTGTCTATCTGTCTAGCCACCTATCTACTTATCTATGCATGTGTGTGTATGTCGTGTCTGCCTGTCTGCATGGCTGTCTGTCTAGGCATCTATCTACTTATCTATACATGTGTTTGTCTATCGTGTCTGTCTGGCTGCCTGTCTCTGTATCTAACATGACATTTTATGTAACTTTACAACATGCTTTGTAGCCGTCTGTACATCATACTGTCTACATCTTTAACTATCTATCTCCGTATCAATTACCAATCTCTCCCTCTTTCATGTTTTTTTTTCCTTTCTAACTCTGTGTGTCTCTGTACCTTTGTTTTGGAAATTCTCTATATTACATTACATTAGAGTATGGTATGAAACGGCGTCAGCTACGCAGAGCAGGAAATTAAAGAAGAATTTTCACAAAACATCTTTAAAAAATAGATGAAATAAATAAAAAAATATTGTCAAAGCTCACTAAAATATTAATGCAAACCTAGACTAAAATATTTCGTGCACGTCTAAATATTTCGACGCTTCATAGCATTACATAAGAATGGGGAAAATGACCGCATTGGTTTTAAATACATTTTTCACAGCTTGCATTAACATTTACTATTAAGTAACGTGTATCAGTTTGGATGTAATTGTATAGGAGAAAAAGATTATGTATGTGTGCACGTTTTTACAAGCATGTCTCACAAGTACGAAAAAAAAAATCACTTTTTTTTCTTGCTTGCTATGTGGAACAGCATAAGTGTGGTGCTTGCTTCAGGTTAGCTTTCTATGATTTGATTTTGTTGACTTGTATTGACGTGAAATTATGAAGAATTTTCCTTCATCGTTGAGGCCTATTTCTGCTGATACTTAGACGTTTAAGAACATGACTCTCACACATTGCACCTTCTTTTATCTTTCATCTATTATTTTTTTAGTCATTAGACTGCTGCCATGCTAAGGCACCGCCTTGAAGGGCTTTTTGGTCGAATAAACCGACCCCAGTGCCTTTTGGTGCTTATCTTATCGCTATCTTTACTGAATCGTTAAGTTACAAGGAACAAAGCACACCAACACCGATTTTCAAACTCTCCCGAGGGAAAACTCTTACACAAACACAGACACACATATACGCACACATACATATATACATTTACACGACGGGATTCTTCCACACATACATAGACACACACTCACACACACATATATACATACGAAGGGCTTCTTTCAGTTTTGCCGATCTTTCCTCCTAACAAGGCTTTGGTCAGCTTGAGCTTATTCCAAAAGATATTTACTCATGGTGCCACGCAGCGGGACTGAACTGAAATCATGTGATGGCCCATTTTCAATAACACAGATCTTAGTCGTAAATGGTCGACAGTGTTGCAACAAGCTACCTATTAACGATTTGAATACTGCATGAGGTTATTAATTATTAAGTAGACTGCAGATTCTAGGAAGTTCATAGCGAACGTTTCCTCATTTTAACAAAGGTATTCCAGGAGCGAAAATTAGTGATAATTGCGCAAGACAGTCAACATCAGTTATTGAATGTCAATTTTGCGCTCATCTACAAATCAGTTGCTTTGGGCATTTCCAAGGTTACAACATTCTGATTGAGTTTGATTAGTAGCGTCTATTTTTGTATTATTAAAAAGTAGGTAAGACTCTTGACGTCAAATTGCTTTACTTCGAAATCTTAAAACAGATAAAATAAATTTATAACATTCTTATCACCAATTTTCAACAAGCTACGTTTCTTACTAATTATAGTTTTTACATCCTTTTTATCATTCTGTTTGCTACTCGAGTCTATAATTTGTCTTGATGTTTTTTTATCGCAATTTCCTCTTCCGCTTGGATTTGTTTTAATGCCAGAATACATGTTCCTTCGGGAACATCTGATATTACTTCCATTCCTTTCTGTCCATGATATATGATCACAGGCTATGATTTCTTGCTAGCTCTTCTACATCTTGCACTATAACTACTTCGAAATTGTTTGATCTGCACAACATGTATCAGCGCAATGAAAAGAAAATCTGTTACACCACAAAAAGAGAGTTCAGATAATGGCCATGTAGTCAACTGAAAACTATGTTGTCAGGAGGAAAGATCGGCTAATAATGGCAATGCAACATACAAAGAATTTGAAGTGACTAGATGTCAAATCATAAACTAACACTAGCTGTCGCATATCATTTTCTGAATGCATAAAGCTGTGATAATATTTTCTCCATAAGAAAACCGACAAATCACACAAGACATAAAATAAAATAAACCAACGCCATTTTTCTGTCACTTATTCAATATTTTAGATACGTTTTAGTTTCCCGTTGCCACATATTTGAATCATTGAAAGTCGTCATGCAATGTAGTCGCAGTGAGAAGCCAAAGCAACAGCGATCAGAATTATATACATTCAATGGTGATGTTCTTGTTTTCGTTAATAAATTTCCATCAATGCTACGTTAACGCATGTTTATCAAAATAAAACATTCGGCTAAAGCTTCCTTTAATATTGCTCGTAATACAGTAGTGCTAATGACAAATAATGTTATGTGGGATAGGTAACTTGTTGACTCTACTACAATAATTGTTTCCACGTTACGAAAATGAATTCCCATTGTCTCTGCAGTTTATAAACAATCGAACGTCCCACGAATTGTAACAAATTTGGTAATCGTTTCAGTTGCCAATGTTAAGTAGAGAAAAAACTGCTTTTCACTGATGGAGTAAATGCATGACTTAAAAATAGACCACTTAAATCTGGTAAAAAAATTCTGGATGTGTCATCTGTAGAGGATGTGTTGGTCTTCAATAACGTAAGATATAAAACGTTATTAGCTGATTAATTTATTGGGCTAAATCATCATCTATTAACACAGCACTGCTGATTGGTTAAAAACAAAAATTCTAAGAATAAGAGGTAGCCAGAAATTAATACGTATTTTTTTTTCCTTGGAGATAAGTAGCTTTGATGTAAATATATATATATATATATATATATATATATATATATATATATAGAGAGAGAGAGAGAGAGAGATAGAGAGGGAGGGAGAGAGGGAGAGAGAGAGAGAGGGAGGGAGAGAGGGAGAGAGAGAGAAAGAGAGTGACAGGATGTGATTGAGTGTATCTCCATATGAAAACACGTTTAGCGTTCAACAGATTTGTATGTATGCATATATATATATATAAATAAACACATACAAATACACACACAAGTACACACACACCCACACCCACACACACACACACACACACATATATATATACATATTTTTGCCCAAGATGCCACGCAGTTGAATTGAATTCCGAATCTGGTGGTTGGGAAGCAAGATTCTTAACATACAGCCACGCCTGCGCACAAGTTTATATTTTTTAATAATAATTTTGTGATATTAAATTTTTCGTTCTTGTATTTTTACTTCATCTTCTTACTGACTAAATGAATCTAATTGTGTACTGTTCCGGCCTTCCATACTTTGTATATCATGCTGGTCTATTGATCGCATGTCTTACCTTTCTTTATTTGCATTAGTTTGCAAATACACAGTTGTATTACATAATGCTGATCTTAGATAATGATGCAATCATAAGAACATAATTTCGTACATAACAAAATTAATACTACACGAAGAAGGTTGCGAAATTGCTGTATTACTAAAAATGTTATTGGGTTGAATAGATATATATTCATCTCTCATACTTCTTGAAATTATTGCTCCATATACTCCACATGAAATAATTTCATCGATCGAATTTTATGGATTTTCAGTTACATGAACATTCTATATTACTCTATTTTGTAATTCATTACTGCGTGGTCTGATTGCCACGTCTGCAGAGGAACTTTCTGTTTGAACCGCACAATTCCCTGAATCTGTATTCGTTGTAAATAACCATCTTGCAACTGTAAACATCTGCATGAGAAATCAACCAAGCACTTCCAAACAGTCGAGCTTGAGTGATTGTCACTGTTGTATTGCGGAAATTTTTTGCATTCCAACTGAATTATTAATGATTGGCATCAAACTAGATTTAATTGAGAATTTCAGTTGAGATGTGTCTATGTGTGTGTGTGTAATGTGGGCATGCACGGAAACACAGGCACATACGTACACAAATTACATACTTATTCCAGATTATCTGTAGCTCTGTACATTCAATAGCATAAGACTGATTTCATATTTTAAAAATTGTTTTCTCATTATCAGGTAACATTTAAATTCGTTATCATATATATTATTATATAATCCCTTAAATATTGTTAATTGAAAATATTTTCCATTGATAGATGAATGTTGTATATGTATCAAAGTTTTCACTTAGAGCGAAATAGAAGCAACTTAGATATCATTATCGAATAATTAAATCATTTCTGTATATTAGGATCATTTAACTTTTATTTATTTTGCCGTAAAATCCATAACTTCGGGGAAAGGCAAATTAGCAAAACCTGCAATTAATGAATTATTCTATAATTGTAAAGATGTTTTCATTTTAAATTCACAAACAATGTAAAAATTATAATTAAAAATGTTCCTAATATTTTACACAATATTTGGAATTACAGTCGAATAGAAAGTTGTTTAGCTTACACAAATCCTTATGTTGCATACTTAAAATATGGAGGTTAAGTAAACCTCAATCTTGTTCATCTGGCATTAGATTTTAAATATTTACAGATCTATCGTCTTGAATGGTCCCACACTTTATCATAAATTTTACTCATTAATTTCAATGTCAATATGTTTTACCATATGAATGGATATATTGCCGTCTTCGAAATAATTCTTTTTGACAATATAGCAGTCCTATATAATTAAAAAAGAAAACATCGTGATACATTTCCCATATCTTGAAGCTGCTTATGAGAGATGTATAGCTTAACATCTGAATATGTTCACTTCGGATTACTTTTCTTTAATTTGAATATCAGCTATTATAAGTGGGGCACCAACACAAGCAGCAATAATTAAACTGGAATTGACCAGAGATGTTACAGAAATATGGAGAAAAACTACCACGTCTGAAATACCTATTTTTCTTTCATTTTATATAAATGTAGATTAGGTTTCTAAAAGATGGAGATACTATTAAAAGAAAACAAAATGGTTGTTTTTATTTTGAAGAAACTTTTATTTCATATAAATCGTTAATAGAAGACTACTGTGGTGTTTTTGATCCGCGAATATTATCCGAAAAAGTTTTCAAAGTTATGCTTTGTATTTATTTATCTGCCGTGTATCGAGTTAAAAACAGCGTGGAATTATTATGCTCTTAAATTATGGAAACGTTTTATTTTCAATGAAATACAGAAAACATTCTCCCTCTGATGTTTTCGTACAAGTTGAAATCATGTAACGTATCAGCTTAGGAATCAGTAATGATAATTCTAAAATGGACATTTAAGTGAGTTACCTAACCACGATGGCTTTGGAGAAAGTAAAATTATAAAATTCAGATCAATATTACTGAGTTAGTGTGTTTAAATTTTCAATAAACTTACCATATCTTATCTATGTTATAAATTTATATTCTCCGTGGTATACGTTAGTATCAGAATGAATATACAAAGATCTAGAGATTATATTTTCCTTTAATATTAAATAAAAAAAAATATTTATTAATATTAGTAAGCCTTATCGTCAATGATTATTTAGACGCCGGTATGATAATTAATATGATTGAGTAATATTCAGATGGAATTTTATGATGGTTGTATAAAGGTGCTGCGTTTTATGAAAATAAATCTGATTTTCGCTACATGTGCTATACTTTATATTACTCGAATGAAATAGAAATGTTCATCTCAGAGTCGCTTTTAAAGAAGTTTACTTTAAACATGTTTGCACATGTAAATATGGGCATGCAGAATAAAGTAATATAATATCAACATCTAGGGACAAACGTCGGTGAGGTTTGTTGTGATGTATCAGTTGATCCTATATTTTCTCAATATCGTTAGTCCTTTAAACAACATCATTTTCGCATTAACATCTGTTGTAACTCTTCATAACTGCCGCACATCAGTCATAATCATTTGAAATAAAAGAATGCTCATCAGACAGATTTCTTTTTTTTAAGGCAAAACTATGCACGCTGCAACTGAAAGACGTTTCTAAATATTTATAACATTGTCCAAAAACTACATAATTTATGACAAAACGTAGTGAAAGGCAGTGAACGGCTGACATAAGACATATGGTTTGCAAGTAGGTTGTCGAGCTATACGACCTGCAGTCAACCAATACAATCTCCTTTATCTTCTGGCAGATGCTAAGAAATGTATCATAAGTATCATCAATGATCTTCGGACTCAGTCATTTTGAAAGTATCGAGTTGAGTATTTCATCGGTTCTTTCTTTATAAACCTCGAATTATATAATTCGCACCTGAGGTTAGAAATAGCAATATAAAGCGACACGGCTAATGCGGCACTAATATTTACCCACGCTCGTAACAAAGTGTATAACACAGTTGTTTGAATCCTGTTTCTAGAAATAAGGAAAGCGATAATATTTCTGAAATGTTTGCCTTCAGTGTATCTAAGTTTTGTTTCAAATGATAATCGTGTATTGTATATGTTAGAAATCTTAGTTTTTTAAATGATATAAGAAAAGTTTTTCTTCTGTTTCTCTTTGAAGTTTTGAATAAATATATGACAGAATTAGGTGTCACGAAATAATTGCAATGTTGACGTATAGAGTACATACAGACAGCTTCTAATTATACACTATCCCAGAGGGTTCGATCAAAGTGTTGTGAACCAAAATGCTTCAATTTAATTCGAAATATGTTGGAATATGTGTTACAAAGTAAAAGTTCTGTATATTTTCTAAAAGCCATAAACAGGATGTTTGCAACCCATAATTACCCCAAGGATAATAACGACGTGACATTTGCTACCCCAAAAATTAATCGTTTTTTTTTTTGTCTTAATATTTTTCGGTTATGTCAACTTTATTGCATTGATTTTATATTTTGAAGATTAAAAGTGAGAGACTCGGGTGATTATAGATTTAAAATGAAAATAAAAGAAATGATTGTGATATGATGGGAATCTCTGTTCCGCGGTTTGCATTGTAATGTATCCAGTAATGTAGCTTACACATTACGTAACATTAAGGTGTACTAATGTTGCAACAGTATAATCACATGCAGTCACAGGCGCGGTAATTAGTATTACAAATCATATATAAAGTAATCTTGGAGAAAGTATCATTTGCAATCTGCAGGTCATATCAACTTGCAGAACCCTCACTAACTAAATACGTCTAACTGTTAAATTAGATTACATATAATATCATTTATTGTCTGAAATGAACAGTAACCGATGCACCTGTCATATCTTTATGAATATAATGTCTACTATTGCTTTATACACTAGACAGACGTCCGCATGTTTTCTTATCATAAATAGAAAGAAACGTGTGATAATATATTATTCCATGACACTTTTATTAACGTAAATGACACTTGGCTTCATAAAGCAATCACTTGACACTTATTTATAATTGACAGTTATTGTGTGGATAGCATTGGAAATAAAATCTTATGTTTCACAAGAACCAAGAATAAGTATTGATACTGAATGAAGCTGAAATCAAATCAATGTTATATTTCTCAGATTTGGTATGTGTGTTCAAGTATTGTGGAGATATATCGTACATGTTTCGAAATGTTTTCTTTTTCCACCAACAAACACATGTCTTCGTTTACTGTCTAGATAAACGGATATAATGGCCAAACAGCTCGAAAGAATTTGGCATCGATATTGCATTGAAGGGGGAGCTAATGTTGAATAAGCTGTAATTGTGTATATATATCGATGCACTTTTCAGTAGGTAGAGATCAGATTTATAGATTTCAGAGATATACTATGTTAGTAATTCGCCCTTGCAATGGAAATGAACTTGTGCGCGGTCTATAAGGAAACATTTATTAAATTACCTGCAAAATTAGTGTCTGTGTGCGGACAGCTAATCATTGATTAATTGCAGGCATATGCCCCTAAAGTACACTTAGAAAAAATAATTTTACATGCTATGTATTCCTAATTACAATGTTTATGAATAAAGAAAGAAAAAAAACTGAACTAGTTGTTTTTGGAACATCTTGTATCCTATGTCAGCATTATCATCTCTAACCTAGAGTGACAGAATAATTGCATGCATAATGACAATAATACATTGAAGAAAGATATGATTTCTTTAAATATTATATATTGTAAAACTATGTATTAGATGGACTCATATCATGAGATCTATAGAATAAAATGTTTGAAACGCTGGTTGATACTGGTCGTCAAACGTTATGTCTAATAAAAGTTTAAATACTCCGAAAACTCACGACACACACACACAAATATACACAATCAATGAAATTACCACCTAGTCTGATTTTCACATATTATACTTTAAATTCCTTAAAGTGTTTACAATTTTTACAATTTTACGTGATTATAATAATAGAATATTATATATTTATTGTGATAAAACTAGTACCCTCATGCGTTACACAATCAGCAGTAGTAGTGATGGTCGTTTTCCACAATTGAGAATCGTATTGAAATGGTCAAAGTTGGCCTTTAAATACCTCCCGATAGGTTCCAGCAGGCTGAATCTCATGCACTATATTTTAACTAATAAATATGCAGCTTAGATGGCACTGTTTGGTGCATCCCAGTCTGACCACCATATCTCTTTTGCAATTCGAACATTTGATGCAGTAAATTAAATTTATGCTTTTGCAGATCATATTTGAATTTGCAAATATTCTTTCTTTTTTTCTGTTCATATATTGACCAGTATATATGAACTGGCATGTACCACATCAATCGTCATTGCATTTCAATACAATGAATGATTTGTTATTGTTGTTTAGGTCAGACTTTGCTTTGTTAATAACTGTTTCAAGTTCTTCAGTTGTTATTCACTTAGATCCATAGTTCGGTCCGTGATTATATCCTTTAATTCATCACTTTCATTACTTTGAGGAATGAGCGGCAAATTTACTTAGGCAATGGTAAAGATAATTTGGTGACTCGGGTTTTGTGTCACGAAATGGTATGACATGTTCTCTTTGTCTTTATTGGGTTGCCCTAAGTTGTATGAAAATTTCTACAGCACGCGCTATATCATTTTCTATAGGTAAAGACGGGTATTTTTGTTTGGGTAGAAATTATTTGAGGCATTTGTCTCTAGTATTTACATCTTTCACAATGTTACAAATATTTCTGGTTAGGCAGTACAGGATATTGCGTCTTGTATTTGTTGGATGGCACGATTTAAAATTCATATATTCATGTATGTCTGTGTGCTTATATTATACATCTGTGGCGAGGACGGTATCACTTTTAATTATGAATCTTTCTAGAAATGGTAATTTGGTATTACTCATTTTTGAAAACTGAACAGTTCGGTGCAGATTGTTCAGGAGGATATTGAATTATTCCATAATACCTGGAGACTATGTCCATATTATGAAGCAACCATCAAGAGACCTCTTCAATGCAACCATCAAGAGATCTATTTTAGACCTATATGCTTAGGGTTTAATTCCTCAGCATTGTGATACTAGTAAAAAAAACAACCTATAAGAGTGTTACCACTCTGACCAGAGAAACCTTTATAACCATATCCTGTATAGCCATGTCGATGCATAATGCTTACACCTTCCCTTTCCTTAGAAGTGATTGTCCCTTATACTATAACTACCAGATAAGAGACAATAAAATCAGAGACAGTTAGAATTTCTGCCTAGAACCAATTACTAGCCTGATAG
>NC_068981.1:12950269-12950572 GCF_001194135.2 Octopus bimaculoides
TGTCCCATATACTATAACTACCAGATAAGAGACAATAAAATCAGAGACAGTTAGAATTTCTGCCTAGAACCAATTACTAGCCTGATAGCCTTGGCTATGTCAAGATGGATTTTTATGTATTCTTCCTCTCACTTGGATTTCAAACGTTGCCACAATTATAATATGTCTATTCTACTGTAATTTTCTGCATTTTGGTGCAGCTGAAGATTGCTCTACATATTGCATTTAATGCAAAGCTCGCATTACTTAAATAAATGGAGTAGCATGAAGCGTGCGTACTGCAATCATCTTTAAAATCCGTGT
>NC_068981.1:12950582-12960048 GCF_001194135.2 Octopus bimaculoides
ACAATAACTTTTCTATCTGTATGCAATATACCAATAAGTTTCATACGCTTTATACTTAATATACGATTTACATTTTGTACGATATGCAGATTTCACATTAGTATGAGTTAATACACTCATATAAGTATACTTTTTGTGTAATTCTCACCAACATAAAGGGAAAGATTATTTTCTAAATAATACAGATATGTTGATCACATTGAAGCTTCTAATCTCATTAGAAGCATAGATACGTCTGATTAAATTCATTCTTACATTTTCAAAATAAGGACTCTTTTTTCATGTAGAGTTACTTTGCAATATAACTTGAAGCTGATGTCTGTAGATTATTCGATTAGATGTAATAAAGAGATGAACATAATATTTGATTACATATATTGAACATCAGCTTCGTTATGATGCATGCATTGTTTTCATTTCTATTCGCAATGATATCGGCATCAAAATAAAAAAAATACATAAATACAAGAATTCGCACAAATTCATATATACGTGTGTATGTGCCTTTGCTTTTGTGTCTGTCCATTCATTGCTTAACAACCGGTGGTGGTTCATTTTCGTCCCTGTAACTTAGCGTTACGGTAAAAGAAGAGACCGAGAGAATAATTAACAAGCTTAAAAATGAATTAGTACTGAGGTCCACTTCTCTGGCGGAAACTTTTGTGCAAGTGACCCGGCCTGGCCAAGATCCAATAAAATGAATGAAGCAAGTATGAGAGAGGTTATGTACGCACACGCACGCAGACAGATACACACATGCATACACACGCACATATATACATATACATCTATGCGTATATACATATATTTTCATGTATGCGTGTGTGTGAGTGTGTATGTGATTGCCTGCGTGTGTGTGTTTGTGCGTGTGTGTGTGTATGTGTGTGTTTTTTGTGTGAATGAGTGTATGTGTGAGTGATTGCGTATGTGTGAATGTATAACGTAAATGAATAGGAATTTTAAATTTAGAGATCTACAATATGAGATCTGATACAATCCAGATCTGGCTAACCGCATCGAATGATATGGAAGATACAGAATCGTTTAGATAAACAATTAAACTGTACCTCCTTAGTTCGTTTTTTCTGGATTTTCTACAGTAAACAAAGTATATAGTAAAGATATTGTCAAGAAGAATGGCGAATTGTACACCTGCAAAGTATATTTATTAAAGTATTACATTCCAGTCAGACACTTGAAGTGTCCTACTATCCTTTGATCTAGCAACTATGTGCATTTAGTTGATTATTATTAAACCAATTGAAATATATATTCATCCAAAGGTTGACATTCCTATGGATCTTTGCTCGAGGTTTTACCTATACGGGTATGTAAAGCGAACTGAAGATTCATGTATTAAATGTGCATTTTTAAAGGATACTTTTGGTAAGAAACATAAAATAAAAAGGTACAGGGCAGTAGAGATAGTAGTGAAGTACGATCTGAATATAGTTCTGGTATCACTTAAACTTAGAATGACCTTTGTAAATATTATGAGAACATATTATTTTTATTACATTTAGTAGTCGAAAGAATCTTAAGTATCTTAGTAGTGGAAAAAATCTGAAGTATCGATTGCTCTTAGTGAAGGTAATGTAATACAATGCAGGATATAAGTAGTATCTTAGAAATATTACTTGTATCGTTAACACTATTTCTAATTGTATATCGAAATTATAAATCACCTGTTAAAGAGGACATATGCAAAACTAATGAATGTACTACAATAACGGTCTAACTGAGGTTCGATATAATGAAATTAAGGAACATATGACTGTGGTTAATATCATGAATCAAATAAATATATGTAGTAAAAAGTGCATGTAATACAAAAGGCATTAACAATGATGTTGGGATTTCCAAACATAGCAATAATATGAACAGTTGCAAAACTGATAATGGTATTGTTTATAGTAAACTCCATGATAAATGTATTAATGGACACTATAAGGAAACAAACATAAACATCAGGCTGCTCACAAACACACTAACCATTCCACAAATTGAAAAGCTATATCGATATATATATATATATATATATATATATATATATATATATATATATATATATATATATATATATATATATATATATATCTGCAAAAATATATATATCTGCAATTATTCGGTAGCCATGATAAAACTCTGAGTTTCGGATGCCGGGGTGGAAACCCACGCCGCCATCTCTTTAGTTATTGCGCTTTGTGTATTCCGCGAGTGCATTGCAGTACCTCCTGATTCTCTAGGTGGTTATGAATTATTGTTCTGGAAAACGAGAAGTAAAACAATCGTGGAATATGACAACGTACGGACTGTTGCGTAAACAAACATTTACTCCTGGAAGTCCCTCCATAAGATCATAACTTCTAATACAATGTGAAAGGCATTCTTTTATTTACATAATTTCATACATATTGTAATATATATATATAGGTGTGTATGTATGTTGTTAAGGTACATGGCTCACTGGTAAGGGTATTTGCCTCACAATCATATGATCGTGAGTTCGATTCCCGGTGTCGCGTACTGACTTTCAGCAACACACTTTATTTCACATGGCAAGAAAGTTAGCTTTTCCTGAGTTGCAACAGATTCCGGCTTGCTTTGTTGTGTTAAACTGAAACCCCCTCGGAAGTATGTTAAAGGCACACGTGTCTTTGAAGCGGTCAGCCACTTATATGTCAAATTCATGATTAGGCTGTTCTGTTGATTAAATATACTGGAACATTGATCGTCGTAAGAGACGCAGAGTAAGGTCAATTATTAGTAGCACTCCATCATATAATACTGGGAATCAGAAATATGATCACTGCTTTGAAGAAACATTACATAACCTTAGCTCTAATTACGGGTTATTAAATCGCGGATATGAATTAGCAGTGAAATATGTACATTCATTTGCAAACGTTTCACGCGTTTCCTAAATAATGAATTCGATTTAGACTCACTTTGACAGAAAGGCAAATAACTTAACTGAATCAAATAGTTGCACATTTAAATTGGGTTATACCGAATTTGAAGTTATCATCAACATCAACATCTAGGATGGCACGGAAATTATATTGCTGTTTTTGTTTTCATCAAATACGACAAAATGTGGTTAGCGTTTCACTTTACTATATTCATTTCAACTAATGCTCAGCTTCTGATTTAAAAAAAGATATGTATATAATTGTATTGCTATGGATTATTCTGTTTTTCCAAAATATAAAAAATATTTCGATTCCCGTCCCTTTATCTTATATTGTAATGCGCTATCTTCATTATTGGCGATTAGGGATATGAATACGTCCTAACTTATTTAAGATACTTTCTATTACTAAATGGGATAAAAATTATCTCTTAATAACTCCTGTTGTGTACCCCGATATTTTATGTTCCCTCGCCAAGCATATCCTTTAAGAATGTATATCTAATACATGAATCCCCAGTTCGATTCATCCACCCTTATGGGTAACACGTTCAACACAGCATAGCGATGTCACACTTTAGATGAATATACATTGCAATTGATTTAATATAAGCCAACTAAATGCACTTAATTGCTACATCAAAGACACTAGAGTAATTTATGTCTCGAACTGAAATATGATGAAAATGTTATTTTAATAAATACATTTAGAAATTTGTTCATTGATTTCAATAATGTATTTCCTATGAATATGAATATGTATGTTTGTTTGTAGGCATGCATGCATGCGTGCATGCATGTATGTATGCATGTATGTATATATGTATGTATGTATGTTAATTTTTATTTCGAGTTTTCTTGCCAATAGAGAAAAAGCCAGTTTCTAGCCAAGATCCAACCCTCCTTCATTGGAGCTTCAATAACATCAACAGGACAGTTTTTGTTTTATATATGTATGTATGTACTTACGTATGCACGTATATACGTTCGTATGTATATAATGTATGTATATATGTATTGTGTATGTATGCATGCATGTATGTATGTATATGTGCGTGTGTATGTATATACGTATGTATGTAAATATGTACGTATGTATATGTGCAGATTTGCATGTTTTGTTTTGTGCCTACTTTCTCCTGCACATAGTTGCGTATGTATATAGTTCAGCGTATGTGTTCTGGTTTTCTCCGACCTTTAGTTTTATGTTAACATCTACTGGGCATTCGATTCCCTCAACTTTACAGGTTCTCCTCTCTATCCCTAATTACTATGTCACCTTTATTATGCTTACATTTTATTCAGGTTTTCTCTGGGACAATCCACCAGTTTTTCTTTTTATTATGAGTCGCTGTAGCTTCTACCATACTGTGGGTTCTTATTTCTTTGGCCTGGGGATTATCCTCCCGAACGATCGTATTATATAGTGCCCTAGCTACAACATCATGTCTACTCGGTAGTTAATAACGTGATAGCATTTTCTGCCAATTGCTCATGCTGTGGGCGATATCTTCGGCGTTAATTCTACAACCCCTTCGTTGGTTATCACTTTTTGCTGTTTTACTTGCATCTCTTTTCCTTTTGTGCATCGGGTATGTGGCTATTTCTTGTTCCAGAATAGTAAACGCATAAATTTCAATGTTAGATTTAGTAATACGTTTGCTGATCCATGATTAACTGCTTTGATGATTAATGCTAGAGGAGCTTTCTCCTAACATCTTGCATGATCTTCTGCTAATATACGCATATACTTTCATCTGATGATACGTTGTGATAGACTTCACTGATTTCTTCGAGCGTGAATCTAATGTCATCTAACAATGAATGTTGCTAAGAGTGTCCCTTTTCCAAGTCTCATGATGTTATCAGCGTCTTGTATGCGAAATTGGTCATAATCAAAATTCGACACTTGGTAATTCAAAAGACGGTGCCGAAGAGATATGATTCGACATTCAAAGGGATTTGGGATCGATGTTAAGCTATTTTGTTTTCATTTTAGGTGGAGGCTGTCTACGTCACTGTTGATGTGGAAAGTAGGTGTGCTGGTTAACATCTACCAAATTTTCACATCAAAGGTTCGGATCTCATCAAACGTTCCATCAATAAGCCCAGATGTTGGTTTGATTACTGTCAGTGCAAACATATTGTGGGCCAAAATTGTATTGAATGCATGTGTTTCGAGCCCATATTTTCTTTATTAAGCTGGAATTTTCTTTAGTGACACGCATTCTGTTACTGCTGCCATCATAAGATATGGTTTCATCCATCCAATGGAATCTGAAACATTTCCCGTCAAATACAGGGGATTTGGTTAAGTCATTGATGTCATTAGTCTGTTTTACAGATTTCTCCCATTTGGTAACCATATAACAACATTTATCCTGACAAAACGCCAACCCTACATCCTTTGAAAACGTTGTAACCAGGTCAAGGCTCTTTTCCATCTCGTGCATATACTTTGCATATAGTTTCAAGTCATCCACAAAGAAACAGTGTTTAATTTTGGGATTTCTGTTTTCTTGTGAACCAATAAGATGTCATTTAGACTTCATCAACATGAATGACAATGGTTTTTCAGAAAGTACAAACTTTATAACCGAGAGGAGGCTGTCTGCTTCGTATATGCATTATCGGTACGGTATCCTTGTATTTAAATTCAAGCTGGTGGACCATGTTGAAGTCTTGTCAACTAATTTTGACTATTCTCACTGGAACATTAGCAAGTCGAAGGGCGCCTAGCATCAGTGAATGAGTGATGTATTTCAAACGCTTCCTTGTAGTCCAGCCACTTTGAAATGAGGTTCCTCCTAGGCTCCTGTCTTCTGACAGTAGAGTTTTGTTTCTTAACAATTGCTAGACACATCCCAAGACAACCTTCTTCCAAGCTGCTTGTTCTGTTGAGAGGAAGCGATAACTTTCCCTTTGGTCTTGGAGGAAGAATTTGAAACATGCTGTATGTATTTTATACATTAAGTTCATGCATGCAATTGGCCAGTAGTTCTTTTTGGTGTGTTATGGTCCTATTCTCATTGAGAGGTTGCTGGTACAGGTTCATAAGATATGGTCGGTAGAAGGTTAGCTTCTCCTACCACTATGCAACAATCAAGTCACTCCCAGGTGCTACTCCACCTTGAACTTTCTGGGTCACAATTACAATGGTATCACCATCAATGCTGTATGCATTTGGTGTAATGTACGGACAAAATCTTGTTCGAATTTCTTACAGCCACAGAGGGTTTTGTTGAATCCCCTTCTCTTGACTTCAGATTTTCCTCCAGAAGGATTCTATATCTTCTCGTAGAGGCGCTTCTATGGTGTTTACTGCTTCTGTACACTACTTCCTGGTTACGGTGAAATGTTTTGTTCATTGCTTTTTTCCCGTTATTCTGATGTCTGAGATTCTCGCCGACAGGTTTTAGCTCCTACTTGAGTGTGATCAGTTTTGTTTGTATGTATGTATGTATGTGTGTATGTAGGTATGTATGTATGTATGTATTATGTAAGTATGTACGAATGTGTGTATGTACGTATATATGTATGTACGTATGTATGTAAGCACACACAGGGTGGGTCTACTTATTTCTATTCGACATAGCATATTCGATTTTTTCTTCATTTCTGTTACTGAACCAATAAGCAATGTGAGTAGTCCAGAAATCCAGAGTCTATTCTCTAAGCGCATACATGTGATGCAATGTCAGTCAAGGGTGTAACCATCTAAATGGTTTTAAAATGTACCTTGTGTGCTGCTACAGATTTTCCCTCAGCCCAATGTTACCCTCAATGCGTGTGTCCATCAAAAGCTATGGGAAAATTTAATTGGTCCAATTTAAATTTCATGTCGATATTATGCTCGTAAATAACACATTCTTTAAGCAAACGAGAAATGTTGTTTTATCATAAAAAAATGTCGAGTTTCCATTTCCAAGTGTTTCTTAAATATTCATTTGATTTTAATGATGTACATAAATGAAAATAAATATTCATTCTTCATGCATAAAATATGTGGCGTTCTATATGAACACATGTAATTACATCAATACTGAGAAGCCAATCTGATAAAAAAAATATATACCTTGAACGTTATATATAATTTTCAAAATGTGAAGTAAACAACACTTATATCGTCAATCATTTTCTTAATGTCGGTATAAAATGCAATAACCTTTTTTTATTTACAATTAATATTACTTTATAATGACAAACAACCATACTACATGAGTAAATTGTCATACCTTATAAAGGAGGAATACATTCAGCAGCAAATTATAATCTGTGACATACTGGTATAGGCTAATGATAGATTCGATATTATTTTATTGGCATATAGAATACAGAGATCACTGCTCGTTAAACATGGTGAAATGAAGTCTTTCTACACTCAATATGCCACCACATTCTCCCAAAAAGGATTGCTCTGAGCATGTTTTGAAAGCATTCAAAATATAGAGCACCAGTTTTTTATGAAGAATAGAGTTGACACAGCATACTAACTAGAAGTAAAATTAACGAACCCACGCACATAGGCTTCAGCAATAAACTCATTCATACATACATACATAAGCACATACAAATATGCATTAATACACACAGGCATACACACATGCACAGCCACACATATATATGTGTGTTTGTGTGTGTATATATATATACATATATATATATGTATGTACATACGATAGATGATGTCACCTTGCAAAATCATGGTAGCGTTATCTACATATACTTTCCTTTGTAAATACATTTTCAATGTATGTTGAAAGAGAATTTTCAGCTATGTTTATCAGTGTGAACAACTATTTAGTGGCTTTTTCATTAGTTCGTTATATACAGTGTAATGATAATTAAAATGTAACAAAAAAAACCACTTGATCTCAGGCTGAACCTACTAAAGATAATTACAATAACATGCAAACCAACTCAAATTAACTATGTATGAATGTTGGTTCCATTCATATATAAAAGAAAATGGGTTTAGGATAATAATCATAAATATACAATACATACGCCTCTTAAAATAAACACAAAGGCAAGAGTTGTTAGGAAAATGTGTCTTCAATTACATACCATTATTTAACAGATAATTTACCAACCATGAAATTAGGAAAGTCAGAATTGCCACAAACGGGATTTGAATGCCAACGTATATCAGCTTAACTTAAGGTCGAAACACTTTCTCTGCGTCTATTTGGATTTTAAAATGTGAGTTCCCTAACTGCAATGTCACCACCATAATATGAGCCATCATTGAGGCATTGGGACGCCCATTCGACATGCGGACAATAGAAAGGTTATTACTATCATATAAAAAAATTCATATTAAAACAAGCTTTCTAACAAAACAAAAACATAGCAATAATAAAAATAACAAAAACCAAAACAATCTCTGTCATATAACAACATACCGTCCAGAAAAGTTAAAGCAAGATTATAATGAACATGAGAGTAACATTTGAATTTTGTAGCTCCGTTGTGATTCCCATTTTGTATTCGTCGATGAAAATATCATCAATGCTTTGGGGAATATACGTGAGTGCTACTAACTTCTGAAGCGCTTGTAACATTTGTGTTTAGCTTTCGTGGAGAGTACGACGTTGTTCCATTATTGCTCAATAAACATCCAGCATTGCTATATCTTTCGTCTATTTCTCGTATAGCTGCATATTAGTATCTCTGTATTTCGCCTCTCGACGATTCATGTAGAGTGAAATCATAACAAAATGTCTGCATCTACAAGTAGTGTTCTCCATTGTAAGAAGGTCCTGATGGCTACATATTCCATAAGCTTACCTGCGATTTCTTGTTATTAAATCGCAGAAACGAAATCGCAATAAAAAGTGCACATCACCTGTTAGTACATCTAAAACCTAGGATTTTGTTCCGAGGCATTGTCCTACACGCAGACGTAATACTTTCTCTTAGAGTTACAATAATGTGATTTAACATGAATTTAGCTATTTCAAAATGTTGACGCAACTGTATATATAATATAGGACACCCATAGACTGTGTCTGTGTGTAAGATCAGAGTACATATACTACATATAGGTATACATACATTAGAAACACATTCCTTATTTTGAAATAATGTACTTTGAAAAATAAAAGTTATTATGGAACACTAATTATCGCAATGAATTACATATGAAATCGAATTTATTTCTGATTACTTTGAATTTCCTACGAAGACACTATCTCATATAATTAAAATTATCGTTTTACTGAATTTGAAATATTCAAATTTTCTTCATCTCTCAGAACTCATAACTTATTAGAAAATATCTGGTTGGATTCAATTCCACATGTTGATATAATAATATCATAATCAAATTAGAGCAATCGCATTTCTTGTATTGTACGGTAGCGGCACGTAGGTTCTAGAATTATGATAGACGAATTACATTATCATTAACAACTGTAATAAATCGCAGTGGAAATGCATCATGTGAAACCATTTTCGTACATTATGTAAAATTTTTGACGTATGTCAAATAATTAACTTATACTTTCTTTATCTAATTAATACGTCTGTGCATCAAATTACTGTTGTATATAA
>NC_068981.1:12960413-12962710 GCF_001194135.2 Octopus bimaculoides
TATATACACGAATATAAACTCAAAGCGAAAGATATAGAGATGGAATGCACTACGTAAAATCACTATAGTACTTAAGAAATAAATTGCACCACATAAAACAAGAGAATCGGTTTCAAATTCAGCAATTCTAGGGAAGGTGACAAGTCGATTATATCCGGCCTCAGTGTTCAACTGGTACTTATTTTATCGACCCAGAAAGGATGAAACGTAAAGTCTACCTCGTCAAAATTGAGGACATGGAGACGGAGAAAATATTACTAAGTATTTCTCCCAGTGTGCTGGAAGTATTCAGCGAGCCCACCACTTTGAATAAGAAAATAATATTGAGACCAGTTATCAAAGCAGGAACTTCACAAGTCGTAATTCTGTGCTACTGTGATTGATATCTTGATTATCATGGTTCAGGAGTGTCTGAAAGTTAATTGTCAACCACTAATATTTTTAGATGTATGTATGTACGCATGCATGTGTTAATTTTCTTTTGAGCACCAATTCTTGCTTTATCCTACAGCAATCCCCCCGTTGTTTTGTTCTCTTGTGTTTTCTTGTATGTAGTACTTCTGTGACTTTTCGGACATCAGATGTTCATCTGTATAGCATGACCTAGAATTCAAGAATCATTGGCCGAATGCCATCACTAAGTTATATTTGACTTTATTACGTGGAAGAAACATTGCGTTGATTTGCTTCTTTTTTCATGCACTTCATGCAATAAATTTTCCAACCTCAATTTTTTACATTCTCAGCCATTTGTTCCTTGATCTTAGTGTTGCGTTACAAGCGTATCAAAGCACTCTGCCGACGATTGGATCCATATCTTTCCATTATTTCATAACAGATTCATTCCAGGAAGTTTTTGAGTAAAAAAAATCTTGATTACAGACATTCTTACCTGCAAAACCTCACGTGCTTCAAACCTCTACCAGACTAAACACATAAATATTGTGTAACCTCCTTGTAGTTTGTACTATCCACCTGATTGTACACACTGCTATTATTAAATTCCTATTTTATGTGTTCCGCAAATTACTATTTTGTATCATTTATATCTCGGGATATAAACACCGCATTCAGTGTACATGCACTACGTTTAAAGCTTAATTAAATTGTTCCCGTTAATTATTTGGTTTGACATTTCCATCTACGGCGAAGAATCTCTGGTGAAATAATGAAGAATTTCATGAACTTAATCAAATATATTCTAATTAGTTCCATGGGAAATTACTAAATTTACTGTTTATCTACTTAATCACACACTCATTAGTGAAGACAAATTATGCAGCAACTTAAAGTGATTTCATTGAATACAAGTGAAAGATGTAAAACTAAGAGTATAACAAAATAAAGAGAAAATAATACATAACTGCTTACAATTTTATAAATCTTACAAATCAAAAACGTAAAACAAGTATTTCCAACTCAGCCTCGATCTATGGATAAAATATATAAAGGGTATTCATGATTTCTCTGTGAAAAAAAAAAAAAAATTCACGCCGTCAATCAGAAGCTAAGATGATACGATGTGATATGTGAAGCTTTCGCTGTTTTAAATGTCGTCTTTGTCGATAAACGCATAAACAATCAGCTCAGCCACGCTAGACTCGACGGAAAATCAGAAAGTGACTGTTAAAGCTAGTTCGACCTTGAATCAGTGCTGAACAGCTACTCATTTCGGCTAAGTATACTTGTGAAATATGTAGGGAACTGACTTGTTCAAGGATGAAATATTGTGTACGATCTTGGAATTGAATTGATGACCTCATACTCGGACGCCTAACTCATCAATCTCTATGTTACATGCATTCGCACGAACTAAAAATAAAAACTATTATAAATAGTAATAAACAATTTAAAACTATATTACTTTTAATCAGAGAAGTAAGTTTGCAGAATCATTGAAATGTTATTAAATGGAAAATTCCAGGGAACATATACTCAAGTAGTAAATAAGACTAATAATAAATATGAGTAGCATAAGACTCTAAGAGGTGCTAAAGATGAATTTACAGGTTTAGGATTATCCAGCGTTTGCCTGGTATTGTATTTATTATCCGCAGCAGCGTTAGTGTTGGTATTTTCTAAGGGTGTTGAAGAAGCCCCCACCTCATGAGTAAATGTGCAACGAGTTTGAAAAAAGAGTACTCAAATACCAGAGGTAGAATAATATGCTTTATTTAAAAGCAGCAGAAATATAACAAAAATAAAACTGTTACTCGGAGTTCCACGTACCCGTTCACGTGAAACTCCGAGTAAGGTATTTTTGTTATATTTCTGCTGCTTTTAAATAAGGTATATAT
>NC_068981.1:12962857-12965357 GCF_001194135.2 Octopus bimaculoides
GCAAGATAAAACAAGAGACATGCACGCATATGACCCCAAAGCCAAAATCTTTGTTTCCGGAGTTTCATCGGTTTGAAATAATTCTCTTTGACTGAAATATCTTCATGCTTTTAAATTTATAAAATTTTATACGTTCTTAAAGATTCTTCTATTGTTCTATTTAAAAGTATTTCATTCTTATACTCTCATTTTCTGCTCATATTTGTAGATTTGTTGCTTTCTTGAAAATATTTGTGGGTTATTGTTCTTTTAAATTAGTTTTCCTGCTAATTTCAGCCATCTTTTATAGAAATACGTATGTTTTCTGTCACATGGGTTTTGTGTCACCGTTATTGAAAAGAAAAACAGAGCCGCAAATATTAATGTTATAAACATCATACAAAATTCAACGTGTTTAGTTGTCAGACAAAAATAAATAAATACATCAACAAGTATTAAGACATAGCTGTGAAATGACGAAGATATTTGCACACATGTCAAAAAAAAAAAATGAAACCGAGTGAATTGATATCTAAAGATTCATAATGTAATGACTACAAAGCATTATAAAAAATATGAAAAATATCATTCTAACTATGTTTGGAATATACTTTCTGCATTGAAAAAAGAAATGTACTGCTTATGAATTGCATTCATAAACATAAAATATTTTTAACAAAAGGACAATGTGATAGACGTATATAGTATTACCTTACACAACACATATATACACACAATTATACAAACTTACACAAACACACACAAATGTGTATAGTGTGAAGGAGTGAGAAAGTTATACATACGTGCATATGAATGTATGTATATGTGTTCATATGTGTGTGTGCTTGTGAGTGTGTGCGTGTGTGAGTTTGTGTTTGTGTGTGGGTGTGCGTGTGTGAGTGTGTATGTGCGTGTGTGTATGTGTGTGTTCATTCATATACGCACTAACATAAACACATTGTTATATGAGATAAATCTGTGTTCAGAAATTCTGCCTTGTATTGAGTTTGGCCATGGTTGCTTGTATGTACAGAAGAATCAACATTACCTATTTATGAAATTGATTTAGTAAATACTAGACAAAACACACACTAGATATAAAAGTATATATATTAAATATATAAACAATAGAATCACTACCACTGCGTGAATGTACTCCATTGATTTACATTATTAATATAATAGAAATAATATATACAAACAAATACATACAGAGAAAAGTACAAGTACACATACACACGCATACACACATAGACATGCAGACAAATATACATGCGTATAAGTCTGCGTGTATGTATGTCGATTATATTTATTTATATAAAACACTGACTAATTCAGTATGCCTGAAACATATATTATGAAGATAACACAACAGTTATTTCTTTGAAAGTCTTATTTGTGATGTGGAAACATTATTTTACTCTGAAAGAATCTGAAAATATTTTTGGAAATCTTCATAAAAATATATTTTCTAAATGATTGCCCTTCACTAGAGAAGATACATTTCACCTCTTCGACTACACAAAGTTATATGAATCAAAATCGCTATAGATACAGTAATGAATTACATTATATGAAATCAGGAGTCTTGGTTTAGCAAGTTTTCAGATATGTAACAAAGGTGCTATATATTGGATTATGTTATATATAAGACTGTATTATTGCATTCTATTATTTTATTATATGTGATATTAGTTCTCCTACAGAACATGGTTAGTAATCCATCAGGGAACATTATTACCTATGTTGGGTGTCATGCAAATGTGCTCGTCGAGGCTGGAGAGCAAGTTTACAGAGTCATATTCTAAAGAAGCTCAGAGTAGCAACGAAAACAAAACATAAATATACACAAAACATACTTGTGTCTACATAACTTTCTTCCTTTCTCCATATATGGAGATTCATGGCTTAAAAGTAATAGATAGCATATATACTTTGCCAGTTATTCCATATGGAAATGCCTTGTAAATTGTTTATAGAAACCACCTAATATGTAATTAAGTACATGAATGGATATTAAACTGCTTCTATATAATCTTCCTGCTTAATGTTTATAATTGATATATACACACGTTTTGCCTATTTCGGTTATGATATCCTTTTTGAAATTCTTCAAACATTACCCCGCTAGTGCTCCTAAATAAAATTTACTTTGTAATAAGATCTTAGGTTTACTTTGTAATAAGATCTTATATATTTGCCTTTAATTCATAACTAACATCATGATTTAAAGTCTACACCTACCCTGCATCTTTATATAGACAGCTACTTATATCCAACTGACAATTCTTAATATCCTATTTCCTCCTTGAGGTAAAGGGATACATATGATAATATTTCTGACTATACCTAGCTATAAGCTGTCAACTCGCTCTTGTCGTTTATTCAAAATAGATACAGTCTTCTAGTCTTAGATTTAGTAGTTGATAATGAGATAAATGTATTAGAAATGAACTACAACCCACAATGCTCCATGGGATTCTTAGAAATGAAATATGACCCCACAATGATCCATGTGATT
>NC_068981.1:12970673-12975099 GCF_001194135.2 Octopus bimaculoides
TATATATCTATCAGAAAACAAGAAAGTAGGGAGATGATTAATGATTATATATTAATTACAAATATGACATCATCTCTGGCAGCTGTTTCGATTCCACACCATTAGAAATTAATTACCATAATTAAACCCATTTAAAAGTCGATATACAATTAGGTGTTCATATTCCTACTTGTTTAATTCACGGCTCCAAACCGTTGACAGATAACATTTATATATATAAAATAAACATGGTATTAACCTTACACAGGGGTGGAAGTTAGTATATTTATTGCAGGATTAATAACAGTGAGAATAGAATAATGTATCTATCTAGGGTGTTAAATAAAAGACAATGGGAAAGTAGGTATATGAGTATAATTGCAGTATATTACAATGTATTATTCACCAATAAGCAGTGTGTACATTAATATTAGTAAAATAACAAGATATGAAATAAAATAGAAATAAAAAATTGAAAAATAAACAAATGTATAAATCAAATAAAAATTAAGGGAGAAAATCCGTAAAATAGCTTATAATTAAAGATTAAATATGTATACAATGAAAATAATGACAATGGTTAAAGGTGCATTGTTTTGGGTGTACTATAATATAATATAATGAAATATAATTAAATACTAGAGAGATGAAGATACAAAAAGCCTAAAATAAAATAAAATTACTTAATAATAGAGGAAATAGTATGTTATTACGTAGTCAAGTGATAGTTTGTTATATGTAACTAGAAACATAAATAAAATACAATACAATGCAAATGTATATTAATAATAGTAATTAATTTTAGGTGAAAGACGTTCTAAAAGATGTGTTACACTTAGTAAGTACCTAAGGAGTGAAGTAACGTAAAAGATGTAAGAACTTAATGATAGGGTTAATAAATATATATCATTATTATTAATATTATATGCATGGTTATGGTTGATACAAAAATGTTCATTAATTTTAGAAGTGTTTAATATAGACAGAATCAGATACTATATAATAATGTGTAAGCAGAAAAAATAGAATATTTTAATAATATAAATATAGAAAATTAAAATTAAAATTAAATAAAACAACACTTTATTAGAATCTATCTCCTCTATGATTAATTTTGAGTTGGAAAAATAAAGAGAAATGAAAAAAAAACTATTGGTCAAAATATATAAATTTTCAGCGTTCCAGAGAAAATACCGGAAATAAGTATGGTGGAAGAGTAATTGAAGAAAATAATGTTTCAGGTTAAAACTAAAAATAAATAAGAAGGGAGTACGTTCATGTTAATAAATATAAGGGCATAAAGTAGGTCAATATGTTAGGATTAATTAAATAATTGAAATAGGTTGTCTTGAAAAACTGCATTAGGAATTTATTATATAGAATAAGCAGAAAATTTTGTGTGCAAGCGACTAATATTTTGATAGAGCTGGGCTGTACAATTATATAAGCTTATCGATAAGTTAATAATATAGACTAAGATATGGTTTATGCAGAACAATGCAATATTAAGGTATAGTAAATCATTAGTATACATAAATAAGTAATGGATTTGATGGACTTACGAGGAGAACAAAATAACGTAAATGGATTATTGTTATTAAGAAGGAGAGAAAAGATTCAAAGGGAGGTAATTTAAGAAATATATCAATACTTAAACATTGAGTTGGAAGATAAATAAAAAAAGATACAATATACATATATTTATATATTGTTATATAGTATAATGTGTAGGCGCGTGGCTTAGTGGTTAGCATAATGATCGTAAGATTTTGGTTTCGATTCCTGGACCGGGTGACGCGTAGTGTTCTTGAGCACAACACCATTTCACGTTGCTCCAGTCGCCTCAGCAGGTAAAAATGAGTAACGCTCTGATGGACTGGCGTCCCGTACAGCTGGGGAGCACATACGCCGTTGAAGCCAAGAAACCGGGCCCATGGGCCTAGCTAGGCTTTAAATGGGCATATTTATTATTATTTTTTATCTAGTATAATAATATACCAATATAATTGGATGCGGGGATCAAATATATACTTCAGTGTAAAAGATATGGTTGTTATAAAACACATGGATATGAATATGCATAAATAAAAATTGATAGTCAAGGGAAGGTAATACATTAATAAATTACTGGAACCAAACCAAAATAGATTACAGAAATTAGTGAATGAGGTAAAAAAACGTGAAGGAGATCTATAGGAATATCACTTGTAATTATGTATTTCCCTAACTATCAAAAGCTAAAGTAACTAAGAATAAATAAATAAATAAAAATATATGCAAATATATAAAAGGAGAAATAAATAAGTAGCTAAATAAAGAAATAAATTTAATTATAAAAGTAAATAAATAAAGAGGCTAGATAAAAAAGAAAAAAATATATAAGTCAGTGTCTTATGAGATAGGTTCAAGGCAAATTATAAGTATAGTGTGTTTATTTATAAGATGTATGGTGTTACAACTATATAAATGTTAAAGTATTAATCCAAGAAATAGGAAGAATCTAAAATTGGTAGTTATGTAAATAAAAGATAGATAAGAAAAGAAGGTATAAGTTAGTCTCTTGTAAGATATGCACAAGGTCTAATACATGTATAGTGTGTTTATAAGGCATATAGAATTATAACTATATAAAGGTTAAAGTATTAAACCAAGCAATGGGGAGACACTAAAATGGGCAGCTATATAAATATAAATATAAATATAAATATAAATAAATACACATGGTTAGAAATAAATATAGTGGTGCGGACCAATAGAGAAGAGTTCAAAATCAATATATTGTCCGAATAAAAATGGTGTGGGGGGATGTGATGCACAAGTTAATCATGATATATTCGTAAAGAGAATAGGAATAACTAAATATATCTTTATCTATGTTTAGAAAATACAAATTTGGGCATGAGGATAAAAGAAATATTATGATCACTACGGAAGTTAGGAATAGCATATTCTGCAGAGAAAATGAAAAATGTTTCATTTAAACATAACAAAGACAGTTATTCTTATTAATTTGATAAGAAATTGCAGAGACTGATATCTCCTATTTTAAATCATAATGTATATTCTTACCTTTTAATTCCCAAATAAATCTACTTAAACCCGTAGATTTGATGAACGTTTATTCCTAAAAGTATAGAGATGGGTTGCTATGCGTTTCTTACACACACACACACACACACACACACACACACACACACACACACACACACACACACATACATATATATATATATATATTCATTCATACATACATATATACACTCATATGGGTACAGAATAGATTATGTTCAATGAGTTCATTACGCTTGCAATTACTCATTAGTTGCTTTGGTTGCAAAATTAATATCTAGATATACCTATGTAACTCGTTGTATTCATATGATTGTGTGTGTGCGTGTGTCTGTTTTTTTAAATATATATTTGTGATTCTACGTGCAACGTTGTATTCCTCATACATCTTTTTTTTTTTACTTTTGCATGCAAAACGTGTGAGTGTGGTGATATCTCCCTCGTTTCATTACTTTGAATAATGTCTCTTCTGCCTTTGTATTTCTTATATCCGATGATGGTACGATATTCTGCATATATATTTGGCAGCAATTTACACTAGATAGCTCGTTACACCAGTCATGGATGTAAGTAACCTATTTTCTTTGATTATCGTATTATTTAGTGCTATTTACTGGTATGTAATGCTGTAGCATTTTCTTTGATTATCGTATTATTTAGTGCTATTTACTGGTATGTAATGCTGTAGCATTTTCTTTGATTATCGTATTATTTAGTGGTATTTACTGGTATGTAATGCTGTAGCATTTTCTTTTATAGATTACCCATGAAGACGTTCAGGGATTGGATCTTTCCAAGTGGGAAATTTACTATATAGGTCCTTTTTACAATCATTTTATATATATTTTATTGTGATTCTTAAATTTCTTTTCATGTCCATGATTGCTTACCGATTCAAAGTAGTGATACATAGGAAGCATATATTCGCCCAATATATTTCTGTAGAATTTGATATAATATCGTGCACTTCATTCGTTGTTTACGTTTCAGTTCATGTCATTATACTTCAGCCTCAGACCTATATATATAATATACAGTTTCCGCCAAAATTGTTTATCTATTCTTTGTAAATTTGGTCTTTAGGTGTTCTTCGAAAATCCCTTGTTACGATTTCTTGGTTATGTACGTTTGTTTCAATCGTCTTTCGTTATCAATTATTATGATATTTTGAAATCATATTTCCCTGGAGTTTTACCAGAATATTTCTCCTCGATATTTATGGCATTACTGTGTTTTTCTAATAAGTTTATGTGAAGCCTAAACACACACAGAAACACGCTTATACACACAAGCACACACACGTATGTATGCATGTGTGTGTATGTAAGAGTGTAGTGTGCTTGTATAGCATCCATACACATTTGATACATATATATAT
>NC_068981.1:12975458-12977277 GCF_001194135.2 Octopus bimaculoides
TATATATATATATACATACATACATACATACATACATACATACATACATACATACATACATACATACATATAGTGATCAATAGGTGCGTGGATTTGTAATTATTTTGAAACTTGTTGGCTCAGATTTATTTCATACAAAATGTTGCGAGTGGAAATTGGCGTCAACATCTTCAAACGTGCGAAACGAGGCTAATATATTTGATCATTTGCAGCGGGTATGCCGTTCATTATTTGTATAGAGTGAACGAAAATTTTAAACGAGATACACCGATATGCAACAATGTATTAGGTGAGATAGATTTGATGCATTGCACAAAAGGATACGAGGAACTGGTAGTAAGAGGAGGTAGCTATTTCATGAGAGAAAACCTACGTATGGATGTATGGATATAATTTAGTTTGGAGGTTTTGCATAGTTGGGTGATATGATTTTAGCCGAGTGCTGGACAAAGACGAGGATTGTCTGAGGAAGAGAAATAACTTCACTGTGAGCAGTTACTGGATTTTTGCCTGGCCGACGTACATGGGCCTGCTTAGCCCAGTGTATTTTTTCCGAAAACCTGGGGCCTCTGCTTATTACCATTAACAAGGCAGAGTAAGCAGTTAATTCTGCATGTCTATGCAATTTATTGTTTCTCGCGGGAGCAGAATTGGTACTTATGAACATCAAAATGTTATATGGAAAGGAGACCTATCAAGGCAGTATGGGAACGTTCCTGGGCTAGTTATTTTTAATGCACAATAACTTATTTACCTAAGTTTTAACATCATCAGATTCGAAATAGTTACCTTGCACTGCATTACATCGGTTCCAGCGTTCCTGACCCACTTGGAATCCAGCCTGGAAGTCGTTTTCTATATGAGAGTCATTGACATTGTGTGATTCATTCTGCATTTTAAACCAGGGTTTTAAAACGGCGAACGTTGAGATGCTTTTTAAACTTAGGGAAAGGATGGAAGTCCACAGGTGATAAATCTAACGAAAAGCTTGGTACGGAAACAAAACCGTGTTGTATTTCGCGTGAAACCCACGAGTGAGGAGAGCTTAATGATAGGGTATATTTCCGCTGTGAAGAATCTACGTTTTCACCGATCGTATTCCGACGATCTCCATGCATGAATGAATTTTCTCCCAATTTCAGATGTTATAGTTTGCGGCAGGTCTTTCAGATAGTTCTTATACGTTCTTCTAATTTTGAAGTGGCCATACCGCTCGAAATATAGCGTGGAACCCATTATTGCGTCGGCGTACGCTTCCCGAAGCAGACTTCCCGAGTTTAACGCAGAATTTCAAGTTAGCTCTTTGGTTTATTCTTGATACGGTGTCTCTTCATTCAACTTTTTGATGATCATAATAGAAGATTCATTCCTCCAGTCAGTCCTCTAAGTGCGACGAGGTAGTATCGTTTGGCGAGCGTTCGAAATTTAAGTTGCGTGGAGTTGAATAAATCTGTTATTACATAATAATGATATATGTAAATATCTACTAAAATTTTGAGAGCCACGTTATTTTGTTTGTTTTCTCACTCCTATATATTCGTGTTCGTAGGTATGTAACAGGAAATATATATTCGCATGCATCTATATTCCTATCTATCAATGGATATACACGCACATGTGTGTATGTATGTATGTATGTGTGTGTATGTACGTATGTGTGTGTATGTATGTATGTATGTGTGTGTATGTATGATTTGTGACTATTCGGTGGTACAGAAGTATTTTTTGACTTCTATGTTTCTAGCGATATAGGTACTCACGTAGTACCCTTGTATATACATATATATATATATATATATATATATATATATATATATAT
>NC_068981.1:12978531-12982611 GCF_001194135.2 Octopus bimaculoides
ATATATATATATATATATATATATATATATATATATATATATACAGAGAGAGAGAGAGAGAGAGAGAGAGAGAGAGAGAGAGAGATGGATAGATAGATATATAGACAGACAGACAGACAGACAGTCAGATAGATAGATAGATACGTAATTATACCCGTGTGTTCGACACCAATATTTGTTTTTCTGTACCATCGCGTATACGATGTGTCTAATTATACAGATAAGGGTATGGACAAAGTTTTATATTCATCATGCAGTAATACACTACACGAACATTATCAATGTTAACTCACGTAGTCTCGACGGGTCCTTTGTATATAATACATTTCTATCTCTAATTTCGACTGTACGCTTTGATTTCAGAGAGATTTAGCAGTTATTTCTTGCAGCCCTTAGAGAATTACTTTCCTGTATTAATATATTGATTAATTATATAGATCCGTTGCTATAAATCTTGAGATTCTCTTCCCCTTAGTCAGATATTGCAGCGTTTATTGTTTCAGATTAAGTCTCAGACTAATAATCGTAGTGTAAAGGGAATATATTAATATATCAATTGAGGCTCCCTAATCATTTCATGCATTCTCATAATACGAATTATAATTACATTAATCAATGGTATCCGAATAATTAAATATCAAATTGCTAATACAATTACATAATATGTTGATACAACATAGTAAAAGGTTATCTCATTGAGAAATGCGTTATGTTTTAACCAGCGTCGAAACCGTACATTCGAGTTAATGCTCCAATTATCTCCGATATATCACACAATAACACTTCTGTTCATTAGAAGCTTAAAATGTTGATCCTAACGAAAAAATCATTAATAATATTGCTAGTGCTTGTCGAAATATCTGGAAGTAAACGGTGAAATATTCCAGAATATTAACCTTTCTGATTATATCTTATGGTAACCACTCATGCATAGCATAGCAGAGCCTGCACCGAAGAGATTATCGTTTCTCCTCCGAGCAATAAGCTGAATTTGTAAATCTACAATGCCTCATCTTTACCACAATTCACATGGATCATATTAATCTACATGCAGAAGGATGCCACCTCAAGACTTCTCAAAAGATTCTAGTCAACCGACTAAAAACTTAACTATATGCACATTGATTTCTGTGGTATATTTGAATTATACTACAACAGGCATCATCGCTTTTCAATTAGATATTTGTCTGGTAAATCCACCCATGCCCTCACACTGCAATCATTTGTCAGTCAGCTCCTCAACTGTATTAATAATGTGATGCCAATCTACGCAAACAAGGCTTTGAATACTGCAGAATTGCTTCCCAGATTAGGTTTTCTCTTATACAGGTCGCATGAGTGGACGTGTGGTAAGTAGGTTGCTTACCAACCACATGGTTCCGGGTTCATTCCGACTGCGTGGCACCTTGTGCAAGGGTCTTCTACTATAGCCTCCGGCCGACCAATGTCTTGTGCGTGCATTTCGTAGATGGAAACTGAAGGAAGTCCGTCGTATACATGTAGTGATATATATGTATATGTGTGCATATGTTTGTGTGTCTGTGTTTGTCCCCCACCATCGCTTGACAACCGATGATGGTGTGTTTAAGTCCAGGTAACTTAGTGGTTCGACAAAAGACACCGATAGAATCAGTACTAGACTTACAGAAAATAAGTCCTGGGGTCGATTTGCTCGACTAAAGGCGGTGCTCCATCATGGCCGGAGTCAAATGACTGAAACAAGTAAAATAGTAAAAAAGATATCAAGAATTTGAGGCCCAAGCGGGGCACAGATATTTCAATCTTATCCAGATTCTGAGGGTTCATGATATCCTTTCATTACTAAACAATAGAAGCAATATATTTGCGCTTTATTTTTCAGTGCGGGTTATGATTTGTTACGTCAACGATTATATTTAGATGCCAAGATTGGAACAATATAGATGTACTAATAAAGGGTTTCATATCAGAATCTATATGCTTAACTGTTAGTTTGTATTACCTTATATACTATTCAGAAGTCTATGTCATTTTGTCTAAGGAATCACAACTTAGATATTACTATTAATTATCCCGTAATAACAAACATTTCTATTGTAAGTATTTGAAGGTACAAGCATAAAGATTCAAGCACATGGGGACGCCAACACATGAGATACACATGCACATTAGAAATCCAGATTAGCATATATATGCACACATGTGTTTCTGTGTGTTTGTGTATATGTAGTTTTGCCTGTATATATATATATATGCGATGCCCGTCCACTCGTGACCGAGGAAAATCATTGCTGACATTCAGGAGTATTGTGCGCTCTAGGACTAATTTTTATTTTGCATTTGCAGCTCCGTTGGTGACTAATAAGCCCTGCTCTAGACAAGCATCCACGACTGCAAACATTGCAAACCAAGCTTTCCCCATTCACTATATCAGCAGTGTGCTTTCGATTAGCACGCTGAAGTTCCTCATGCAGAATACGTACTCTCTCATAAGTGTCTCCCCCCTCCTTAACCTGCTTCCTCCATCTGTGGCGATGACAGGCATTGCTCTGCCAGTCAGCTTCCTCCACATCACAGGCCTTTAATGAGGACACGACACAGCCCTTAAATCTCAGCCTTGGCTTCTGCCGAGGTCTCTTTCCATCCACAAGTTCCCCATACACCTTCTGCTTTGGGATCCTGCTATCCTTCATTCTGATAAAGTTTCCAGTTGGACTGATCACCATCTCTCTCTCTCTCTCTCTCTCTCTCTCTCTCTCTATCGTGGGTTGGGAACTCTTGATTAAACTGGTCTATGATATCGATTTCAGAAATAGTACAGCTGAACATTTACCCATAACGCAAAAGGAAAGTAGGTAAATAACCTTGACGTTTTGTTATCAGCTATAGAGACTCTTACATTTTCCGGAATGACCAATATATTTTGTTCCTTATAAAGCGGATTGCTATGTTGTGCAACACGGCACAATGCCAAGATGATACTGATAAACAAATAATGTGACCAATAAAAAATATTTTTAGAATATATTCCTATTCAAGGAAAATCGATAGCTTTAAGCAAACTACCAGAAAGCATTTGCATGGATTTCGTTCAAAGTGAAACTATTGGATATCATGTATTTCCCTGTAATGAACAAGTGAAGCAAAATAATTCCACTACAAGTACTTATATAATGCCAGGCAGTTGTTTGAAATGAGGCCCACAAAATGTACATGGAAACACACACGGTTTGTTTACTCTTCATATATATATATATATATATATATATATATATATCAGATTTTCTTTACACAATAAATTTTGCGATTTATGCTCAACTAACCTCATGCAATGTTATATAACATTTCATTTCAATTTTGAAATCTAAACTTAAATCAAATCGTTTCTCTTATCTTGCTCATAAATGCATACTTGTGTTGTTTCCATTCAACTGGATAACTGAAATCTGAAGTTCAGGGAAAATACACACAGTGCTGAAAATTTTATTTTGTCCCTTGCTTTAGAGCTCTGAACGTGAACGGTTACACATCATCTAAGAAATCTCTCTTCTGTGTCGCTGTTTGCACGTTTAAAAATGACACGGTAAATGTATTCAATTACAATCATAAAACGAAACATTTAACTTGGCTTGGTTCTTCTGTCTTAATGCACACAACCATACGAATCGAAAGAATATACCTACCGAAATTATTCCGCAAATATCTACATCAGGTAACTGACAATGAATAGTCAAATACATCAAGAAAGTAATTGCATTGGAATCTATATTAAGGCTGATGTAAACATCAGAATATCAAATATTGTGGTGAACTTCTGCAAACAGAATGTAACTTAACAAATATAACATATGAGAGACATTGTGTGCAGTGTTCTACCGAGTTCACCTTTTTTTTTCCTCCTAAATATTAGGAGGAAACAGAAGTTTTCAAAGATTATGACTTTGGTGCAATACGATGCGTAAAGGAAAGAGGCACTACAATGATAGGGACACACTGTAAGACAATGGGGTACATCAATGTACACGCATTAAGGGACGGCAACACATTAGATAGACACGTATATAAACATAGCTTAGCATAAACATGCATACAGATATATAT
>NC_068981.1:12983138-12984023 GCF_001194135.2 Octopus bimaculoides
TGTATATGTGTTTCTGTGTCTGTGTTTCTCCCTCCACTATCGCTTGACAACCGATGGTGGTGTGTATACGTCCCCGTAACTTTGCGGTTCGGCAAAAAGAGACCGATAGATTCAGTACTAGGCTTCCAAAGAATAAGTCCTGGGGTCGATTTGCTCGACTAAAGGCGGTGCTCCAGCATGGCCGCAGTCAAATGACTGAAACAAGTAAGAGAGTAAAAAGTAAAAAGAGATATATATATACACATATAAATACACACACACATATATGCACACACACACATTTGCGCGTGTTCACTTCTCACCCACACAGTACTTTATTTGTACTTATTTCGTCGCACCTGTTACTTACAGAAAAAAAAAAACACCTCTCACAAAAAATGTTGAGCAGGAATTTTGAACCAAGATCTTCAAATAATGCAAGTACATAGTGTGAGACATTTTTATGCGACGTTGCAAATCCTCAGACCATTCAATCTCCAATATTAGAGTTCAATATTACAAGTAATAGGAATCATTACTATGCGGGATGAAATCAATGCTTTGGAAGCAAATGTATTTTCCAGCTTCGATTCTACCTTAGTGTATTTGTATATCTTGTTACACCTCACGTAAACAATATTGGAGGATGGTTCGATCGATATATAGTTTAGATATGCAATACACGAAATAATACAGCCTCGACCAGAGATATTCGATTATGTCATCATTGGTATAGATGTATACACATGTTTGATAAATACTGCTAACGTTAATCGATAGAAATTCGCAAGAGGTTCAAATCATTTTTTTTTATTTTGAATTATACGGCAAATATGCAATTATCTAATTGAAGGGTTCAATGTTGTTAAATATTTTCCTATAATTGCTTAAGTTTTATATATATAT
>NC_068981.1:12984591-12989824 GCF_001194135.2 Octopus bimaculoides
ATATATATATATATATATATATATAATGAAGAAAAAAATATGATGATTACCCCCTTATACAGAGCAACTAATTGGCGGTCTAATTGACCGTCTGAAACATAACAAAACAGAGAGAGGACAAATTTCAGAAATCAGTGTTCTTAATCTCTCCCTATATTTCATCTCATCGGAATTCGTCACGGCATACATAGATGCACTCATATATATATAATATAATAGAAAAGTATATGAACATATAAATATATAAACCAGTATAAATTTTAAATGTTCTTGCATGAAGTCTTATAAGGTTGTATATCCATATTATAAATCAATGTGAATATTAAAAGATGCACACGACGAATGCAAAGCGGTAATCCAAATAGATGAAATATTGGTATAAGAAGATTTTCATAAGAATCTTCAGAATGTGTGTGAGTATGCGCGCGTGTGTGAGTATGCGCGCGTGTGTGTGTATTTCTGTGTGTGTGTGTGTGTGTGTGTGTGTGTGTGTGTGTGTGCCTGTGTAGTATCGTAATTCTTTTAACGGAATTACATCTCATGCTAAATGTATGTGAAGGACGTATGGCACATTTCAGATTATATAAATCAAAGCATCGATAGAGAGTAATAATTGATTGGACGTGTATCTAATGGACGGTATTACTGCCAGAATATCCATTCCTCACCAACCTAGAGTAAAATACATTTGCAAACATAAAGCATCTGATCTTAATTCCACTAACTACCAACTCATGAGACATAGCATCGAAATATGATTTTATTTTTCAGACTCTAATGTATCATAATATATAATAATACAAACCATTTGTGAGAGCACAAAGCGTGCGACTATTAGATCTCAGAAACTAATTCTCTCACACATGGGAAATAATATACTAGCTATATAAACGCAGACGTGACTGTGTAAGAAAAAGTGTGTATTGGTATGTTAGACATATGTGTGATTTCAGAACAATGGAAAATGTGGCATGATACAACCAGAAGCTATGATAAAAAATAAAAAAAATACAATTTCGTGTGGCTATACAATTGAGACAAGAAGACCAAACATTACTAGAGAAGGCAACATAAGCATACAGTGAAAGATCATGGAGGTATTGGATTCCCCTGTGATACTAGAGTCGATACCAAAGAAATTGAAAAAGAAAAATAAGAAAATAAGAATATAGCCAGTGGACTGAGGAAACTGACGAAATCGAAGAAACCTATAGCTCCTGTGATAATTGGTGCCATTGACACACCACCCAAAATGCTACCTAAGACACTGAAGGAGACTGGAACTGAAACACGCAATATCGACCTACAGAAAATCACAAAATTATTTTCTGGAAGAATCTTAAGGAAACATTATTTACATTAGTTACATTTGACGGATATTTGTCCTCATCTTATTATTATTATTGTTATTATTATTATTATTATTATTGTTATTATTATTCAGGTAACTGCCTGGAATTGAACTCGGAATCTTGGGGCTAGTAGCCCGCGCTCTTAACCACTACAACATATGTCCGTGAGCAATTATGGATTGAATTTTAGGGCTCATAAATCTAGACACCTAATGAAGGCTGGAGGGTATATCAGCCGAAAAGTTGTGTTAACAACGAACAAGATGAGGACAAATATCCGTTAAATGTAAACAACGTAAATACTGTACATAATTACTTATCTCTTAAATATAGAACTGTAATCTTAAGGAAAATTTTTGGGATTTGAGGAGACTTGTTTTCACCAAACGTGAAGATAAAACACCTGCTAACTAAATTAGAATTAACTAGTGTAATAATGATAGTGGTTTCAAATGTTAGCACAAGGCCAGCAATTTGGGGGAAAGGAGTAAGTTGATTACAATGTCTCCAGTTTCCAACTGGTGCTTATTTTGTCGACCCCATCGAAAGGGATCAAAAGTAAAGCCGGCTTCAATGGAATTTGAACCTAAAATTTAAAGGCAGAGGAAATGCCGCTAAGCATTTTGTCCGACGTGTTAACGATTCTGCCAACTCGCCGCCTTAACAAGAACAATAATACTGATTCAAAATGTGGGCACAAGGCCAGCAATTTCGGGGAAGAATGTTGATTATATCGACCACGTTGCTCTCCTAGTATTTGTGTTATCGACCTGGAAATGGAAGATAGGCAAACTTTACCTCAGTGAATTTTGAACTCAAGACGTAAAGACGAACGAAATGCCGTTCAGCATTTTGCTCCACGTCCGAACGATTCTACGGGCTCGCGGCCTTAACAATAATAATCCCTTCTACTATAGGCACAAGGCTGGAAATTTGAGGGAAGGGGACTTGTCAATTATGTCAACCTGTAGGCTTAACTTTTACTTATTTCATCGACCACGGAAGGATGAAAGTCAAAGTTGACCTCGGCGGATTATATGCTGCTAGGTCCGCTGCTTAAACAATAATAATAGTAATAATGGCTTTAAATTTTGCCACAGGGGCAGCATTTTGGGAGAGAGGATGAGTCAATTAAATGGACCCCTGTGTTTAACTGGTACTTATTCTATCGAACCCCAAAAAATGAATGGCAAAGTCAACCACTGCAGAATTTGAACGCAGAATGTAGCGACGCACGAAATACGTAAAGTATTTCGTCCGAAGCGCTAACGATTCTGCGAGATCGGGCCTTTATATAATAGAAATAATAATAATAATAATAATAATAATAATAATAATAATAATAATAATAATAATAATAATAATAATAATAATCATCATCATAGTAGGTGCCTTAGGTATAATAAAAAAATATTCAGACAAATACATAACAAAAACACCAGGACTTACAAACATATATAACATACAGAAAATTTCACTACTGGGTTCTGCACACATTCTACGCAAAACACTTTCAATACAGTAAACATAAGAGCACCACAGCAAACCACAGCACATACCCAAGGCACATAGAGCTGCGCTCGGTAGTGAAGTGAAAGCACGTTATAAAAATAAAACTACTGAACAATAATAATAATAATAATAATAATAATAATAATAATAATAATAATAATAATAATAATAACAATGAACAGTATTCTTTTAGAGACAAACGATTCCTCGTGAGAAAATTCGAATATTAATAAATATTAGCACGCTTGAGCTGTAACTAGGATAAAATTATATTTGTAGAACATGGAATGAATGAAGAATCGTAGAAGAAATCTGAAGTAATGAACTTGTGGTTGCCGCTCGATTTACCAATGAAAACACATTCACTTATATTTCGAACTGGCACTGTTCACTTGAATTGTAATTCTTGAATCAGCAGGTAACTAGTTTGAATATCAAGAAAAAAGAAATTCTCGTATTTACAATATTTTGAAAGTGAGATTGGAAGAATTATTTTCTCATCAACAACTCTTCACAGCGAGCTATTGTAGATATTTGGAATAGTACAGGATATTACCGAATTCTTAATCTATCATAATACATCATCGCTTCCAATGTCAAATGACATTTTATCTTTTCTCCCATAATACAGAAAAAGTGTATTGACATTCGCTTTAAAATTTGTCACACCTTATTAGTGAAAGAAACGCTGAAAGTAGCAAAATATAATACTTATTTATAAATATTTCTGTAAGGTAGAGATTCATAATTGCAATCTTTCGAAAGACATATGTGGATATGTAAACGATAATTTAGACATAGAAACAATTTTTACACCCAACTTACATGGATTCCCTTCTGATAAAATCTCTCAGACACAATTCCTAACAGAAGAGAAGACTGAATAATCTGCTATTTGTATCACATATTGGATACCTCGGTTGTGATTATGCTTTTGATAATGATGACCGTTGAATGAACTGTAGAATTTGGTATTAGAGCAAATTCCCATATACCTAAACAAAAAATAAAAAAACGAAAAGCCCGTTGCGACGGCTAGCAGAACCTTAAACACTAGTTGCGCTCGACATTGTTGTATATCCTCTGCTGCTGCGCACAATAATGACAGGCATCAACAAAAACATAGGGCAGGTTAAAACAAATATTTAAGTAATTGACATTACGCCGATACTCTGTGACACCAACAAGGCACAGATCTAAGTACAACTTCTCCAAAACCATAGATGTAATACCATAACAATTTTTCCAGTGTGCGTCAAACAAGGATCTAATTGAAAACTCTAGGTCACTTAATAACTATTCTAGAAACACTAACGTTATACACAAACTATCCTCATCCTGCAGAGAGACAGGGAGCTGAGCACAATGAAGATGTAACCTAAGAGGCCAGGTTTGAGTGGGCTATAATGGGTTACTGACTAGAACTATGGAATTGTGATGAAACAGTAAAGTTTGTCTTAATATTAGGATCACAACAATTCACAAGATCGTACAAATGAGTCATATCGAAAACATTAACAATACGAAAGATATTGATTGCATGTAGCGTTTAAGAATTATTTAGAACTGGATTATTTAGAAATATCCATCAAGGTTTCGGAAAAATATTACTTCCTCTTGTGACAAACACGATGACAAAAACAAAAGAGGAAGGGTCTGCTTTGTAAGATTTTACCATTTTATTCTTTATGACATTTGTCAACGAATGATACACAAATTCGAGGTTATACATGCTACGTGCATTAAGAAAAATGAACGAAAACATTGAAGTTTTGATATACACAGAGGGGAATAGAATGTTACGGCTGTAGCAATATGTTACAGTCACCTGTATTTCTATGTTGTTAAACACAGACATTACAGCTCCGATTAACTGTATTTAATTGGAGGGCTTTCTATATTTAACAACCCTGTTTGGCTTCAGGCATAAAAATCAAAGATGTGTATATGACACTCATTGCATTTTGCATCCTTAAACTAGAAAATTAGTACTAAAATTGACAGGGATTTAGATAATATATCGTGTCACACGATCAAGAGGTGATTGTCTTACTGGATGCTTGTACTTATAGATTTCTCCATAAAGGTCTGCTTGTTTAGAATATGTAACACTCTATTTGCAATAATTTCGTTTCTGATACGATCAGATGAACATTGGGTAAATGTCTGTAACTAGGGTCTCATATAAAACAAAGAATGAGTCAAATTTGAAGGACTAATATATATTCATGCGTGTGTGCTTGTAAATATATATACAATGACAGGGATGAAAAATACAGCTAGATAGACAAACGTTCAGATAAACCGGAACCGTGCTAGCTATCTCTTTATCTGATATATATATATATATATATATATATATATATATA
>NC_068981.1:12990123-12992298 GCF_001194135.2 Octopus bimaculoides
TATATATGCATCCACCCCCCCACATATATACATATATATATATATATATATATGTGTGTGTGTGTGTGTGTGTGTGTGCGTGTATGTATAGAACGTAATATACTGTTTATTATGGGTGTAGATATTTACAATTTGATTGAAGACACGCACTTGATACGTGTTCTGAAAGAGGATTAATAATTTCGCAGACGCTACTAACTACCAATCTTGCATTGTCAACACCCACTGACATAATAATACTGATTGTCTACTTTCTTTATATAACTTAGAGATTTTAAATATTGCATCAGACACCATTATATTTGGCCGAATGCCCCGGATTTCTTAAATGGAATACAGAAACTCATTAGTGCTAAATCATTGGAAGTCTTCTGGAAGTAATGGCTGATTCTATTTTCCGGATTAATAGACTCAAATTACATAGAGTTATAATTTCTTCTGCATTTGTACAAGCAGAATATTCACTGTGATTTCCAGTTGAAGACATATAGTTTTCTTATATAACAAAATGTTACATCTAAATTTACAACACGCGGCGGATGTTGATGGTAAAATCTTGCTCTTCTGCTGATATCCAACACTTCGTCGTTTCAAAAAAATATTGATGACACGGAAAACCGCGAAGATTAACAGAGCACAGAAATAATTTAATTGGGAGTAAAGGTTATTTTTAATTCACTTTTTTAGCGTTCATACAAATCTTATTCATGTACTTCAACTTCACTCCGTACTCGGAAAGGTTTCCTACATCACAGGACTTCAATTAGATATCCCTTAGTAAATTTAATAATAACCAAGATTAACACCCGAAGGTCACATACTCTGGCTATGAGAAAAAGGCCATTCTAAAACAGCTTTCAAATGTACACCACTAGAGGGACAAAGGATAAAACCGAAAAGCGCATTCATGATGAACATTCATTATGGGGATGAGAGAGGTCAATCTCATGTGGCCGGATACAACTACCTGATAGCGGCACATTTGCTCGTGATCACAAAAGGGTCTGATACTCGTAACTGACGTTAATTGCCTCAGAAATGTCACCAGGGTATTTATTTCTACAATTCAATTTCGATTCTTTGATAGGCAATTTCCAATGTATCATTTTGTCAGTTTCAGTTGACAAGAAACAATCTCCACGATAAAAGGTGTTATGAAAGCACATTTTAACCTTCAATCTGCGAAGGTTAAACTATCGTACACTTCTGGTTTAACTTCAAGAAAGAAACAGCGCTTCTGTTGAATGAAAATGATAAGATTATACCCAACGCATAGTATAATGATTTTAACTAACCAAAGAAATGTTTTGTATCAATCTTAATTATTTGGCGTAACGCAAGAAATAAATAGAAAACCATCACTGTTCTTTCCACTAGTAGTTAATTACACAATATACATCAGCTACATTCAAGGGAACTGTATCTTCTTGTAACGTAATCAGTATTGAGAAACAAACTTAATTGCGATTTATACTGTTTGGGCACTACATTGTATTATGAAATATATTGTATTAATATGAGACGAAATAAAGTAAGATTTCTCACAGAAAACAAGTTAATTATGATATCAGTACATTTGAATAATACTCAATGGTGTATCATTATAACATTAATTGTTAACTCTTTCGACTAGCATGATCAATTAAACAAGTTTTCTTTGATATCGTCGTTCATAGAATTCCATTCATAAATTTTGATTCAACTCTATTCTCTATCAATTTACGCTGAGACACTTTATTTAATTGTCGAAATTATAGATAGGAAATTAATCTACAAATAGATTCATTTAAAATTATCAGCGCAAGTTGTATAAAAATTCCCAAAGTAAACATTATATAACGGATAAAGTATTTCATGATGTAATCGACTCGAAATCACATCAAATCATACATTTTCATACACAAACTATTTATATAGTAACATTCGACATTATCTCAAGAGTCGATATACGTAGATATATAACTCTATTCGGAGAGGAAGTAATTAATTCGAAGTGAATACTTTGGATATAGGTCAGTACACTTAGACATAAACGTCGATAAGTGCGTTCATTCTGTATTAGATTCCTGATACCGTATTGAGTGCTGTGCAACGTCGGTCGTTGCATATTTCTCTTTTTTGGGATAAAAAGCAGTAAAGACGCATATAGATTTTCATTTTGTAGGCAGACGCTCA
>NC_068981.1:12992398-12994019 GCF_001194135.2 Octopus bimaculoides
GTATATATGTATGTATGTATGCATGTATGTATGTATGTATATGTATATGTACATTATGTATATTCAGTCGCTCATATACCATAGACATATGGACATATGTACTTATGTGACACTCACATACACATTAACACGTCCAGGTGTGTGTTTGTGTTTGTGTTTGTGTGTGCATTTGCGCGTGTGATTTCGCGTGTGTGCTTTTGCGAGTGTGCGTCTGCCAGTCTGTTTGGGATTGACGGTCTAGTGTCTGTATGCTCTTAGTTGTGGCTCTATGCGTGCTTCAGTGGCCAATACGAGGCAGGATTCGCCGCGAAGGTTTATAAACTCCTATGACTTGAACAACACTTTATTTCACCCAACAAAAGGAATAATGTTGTATATCATTTTAACTCTTGTGCGAATAGATTTTAATAGTTTTTCATAGAATTTCATTGATTTTTTTTTTTGTTTCATACCATCTTGGAGTCGCTTATGTTTTCATATGTACATTCATGTTTCTCACTTTTTTTAAGTCTGCATTCATCCCCTTTTTCAAGTGCCATATCTTCTCATAGTAGATACAAACTCCTTGTGTAATACTGATAATTATTTCCAAACCTTAATTTGTTTCTTTTACTTCCAGTTCCTTGAGGCAACCGAGGGAAACGTGAATGTACGCGGACACTTTCAACGACATCAGGTTATAGAATATCAAGCTGCATCTCCTAGAGATATCATTGAGCTTAGGTTGAACGTTGTACTGGGAAATCTACATTTTTCTACTCTGTTTTGCTTCATTTATAACACCTTTTTCTCTGTGTATATGCGTGTTTGTTTGTGTGTGTTTGTGCTTGTGAAAATGCGTGGCCTACCGCTTGCGGCGTTGCACTCACGATCGGCAGATCGTGTGTTCGATTCCGAACATTTCATCTAACGTTGCTCCAGTTTTCCTTTCGATCAGATGGAAATGCTGGCCAGCACATTGTGAACAGTGACGTATAACATGTGATAACCTGGTCTGTCAAGTGATCGGCTGATATATATATATATATATATATATATATATATATATATATACGATTTGTGGTTCACTATATTCAATATTTACAAATGTTTCTTATAGAAAATTAAAATCTTTTGCTGTAAGATATTTAAAAGCAATCTAATCACATAGCAAGAGATAACAATCAAATGCAAAATCTACAACCAAGCCAGCGGATCATCAATCAACTTGTTGATCAACTAACTAGAGATGCACTACATACGTAAAAACAACAACGATAACATGTCCGTTTATCACCAGCATATCAATACAAATATAAGCACACACACGTTGAACAGTGTATTCTACAGGTGATGCTTGAGCATCGAACTTACTTTCGCCTGGTTGGATGAAACAAAAGAAAGAACTGATGTATTAACAATTACATTAGGAGAATATATGAATTATATTGACTTTAGATAATTATCAGAAAGCATTATTTGAAATTGCTTTAGAGCTGAACATCAATTTATAGCATCTTGAATTATGCCCTGTATACCTACTGACCTACCTACCTACCTACCTACCTACCTACCTGACTACCTACATACATACATACCTACTTGGCTAACTACCTATATACCTACCTATATATATATATAT
>NC_068981.1:12994070-12995989 GCF_001194135.2 Octopus bimaculoides
ACATCTTTGTGTACATATGTTTGTGTGTATGCATTTATATGAACACACACACACACACACACACACACACACACACACACACACACATATATATATATATATATTATTTATATTCGCGTGTATATATATGCATAAACTTTATGCTGTGTATATACGATACATATACATATGCATGAAAGCGTAAGACGGATTTTGTAAATGCCACCAACTGAATAAACAAATATATGCATAGATGTATATGCGTGCTGTTGCTTTAAACTGTGTGCATGTGTACGTGTAAGCGTATAAGCTTGTGGATGTATGTGTTTCTATTTGAGAAACAAAGGGAAATAGATAGACAGATAGATAGATAGATAAATAGAGAAAGAGAGGGAGAAAGAGAGGGAATGAGAGACAGTTAGAGTGAGAGAATGAGAGAAACAGAGAGAGAGAGAGGGAAGAGAGATAAAGAAAGTGAGACAGATAGACAGAAAGAGAGAAACTGAGAGAGAGAAAGAGAGAGAGAGAGAGAGAGGAGATTTTAAGAGTAAGAGTCATTGAGAGAATGAGAGGGAAGAAGAGAGAGAGTGAGATAATGAGAAAAACAGAAAGAGGGGGTAGAGAAAGAAATTGAGAGAAAGAGAGAGAGCGAGAGAGAGCGAGAGAGAGAGAGAGAGAGAATGAGATAGTGAGAGAAAGAAAGTAACGCTGAGAGAGAGAGAGAGCAACACAGAGGCAGGGTGCAGAGTGAGAGAAAAAAGTATAGAAAGAGAGAGTGAGTGAAACTGAGAAAGAGGAACAGAGAGAGAGGAACAGAGAGAAAGAGAAAGAGAGAGAGAAGGACAGAAAGAGAGAGTAAGAGAGTAAGAGAGTAAGATTTTTCGTGCAGTAGAAAATGTCCATTTAATGGAATCAGCCACCCGGTTTTAATTTCCTTGAAGTTGCATTTATATGCCTTTAAGTCATGAACATTATAATTTTCAATTTCCTATCGCTTATAAAACACAGTTTTGCAGCCTGTCTAAATGGACAGTGTAGTAAATAATTTAACAGCTCTGAGACATATGTGCTTCGAATGATAGTTTAACAGACATGTAACGTGCGCTCTGTTTTCAATCTGCATAATAACATAGGACGCGGAGAAAGGGTTAACCTTTATTTACTTAACTCTCTTATGTAGAGAATGGAAAAGAATATTGGATTTATACAACGATTCAATAGCTTTCAGAAATGAACGTTAAACAATTTAAATACATTAATATATTTACATATTTCCGGAAAGTTTAAGGGGAAAATAATAATGCATTAATTTCTTTTTACGATCACTCCAATGAAAATATTTCAATTTAAAATTATATAAACCCCCTTGAAGCACAAATTTAATTAATTTATTAACTCTCAAAATAACTTTAGGGAGCGAATCTTTCGAGAGAGCATCAAAACAAACGAACACGATTTATATCTAAATCGACTTGAATTAATTCGTCCCTGTATAATATGAAGTGTTTCTTAATATTCTATGAGCACCAACTCTGAAACCGACCTGCGATATTATTTCAGATCACAGATAACTTTGTTGTATAAATAGACTAAGAGAAGATATACGGGTTGACGTATACAAATCCGGAAGAGATCGCATTAAAATTACAATTCTTACGATGCCAGACCGATATATTTAGTGTTAGTAAAATGATTAAATATATTTTCTAATTTAGGTTTCGTATTTTCCCTGATTTCGTTACAGACTTCAGTGATAAAATCTTTGAACCGTGTCAAAATTGAATGCCTGGTGATAATGATGACTATGATGATTATGAAGTGTATATATATATATATATATATATATACAATTAATTTTAAAAAGCAGAGAAAAGGAAAGCCCACAGAAATTAAAAAAGAAAAACAAGAAGTAGAGGACACAGCACAAGTAGTGTATTAAG
>NC_068981.1:12996569-13004014 GCF_001194135.2 Octopus bimaculoides
ATATATATATATATATATATATATATATATATATACGATATCAATGGGTATTGTGCAACTACACAAGATAAATATTGAATCACAAATTGTAGTTTAACCCCGAAACGTTCTATATTATGATGCCTCTTTCTTGATATAGTATCCGACTCTGTCATTGGATGTTTCGCTTCCGTCACTGTTAATCTTATTTCGCCTTCTATCACGACATGCCTTTCATCATAATTGTCAAATAGATTTTCATCATAGAAATCTTAAATAGTTATGAAACTTTGTTGAGGACACGGATTCTCAAACCATTGTCGATGACAGAAAGGTTTCCCTAAATCGATGAGTTCGGTAAAGTAAATACTGTTTAAAAGTTAAGTCAAAGTTTTCTTTCACACTTACTCATTGACAACTAAACTGCCCAAGGCAACAAATCGACGATAAAGATAACAATGCTGCAAATACGTTCACTGTGGGACTACAGAAACAAGCGTAACGTATATAACAGTTTGTTGATCTGTGTTATTTATTGTTAAATGAGTTGGCCAGGACACTAAGCAAAGTGATACATTATAGAAACTTATATAAACGACGAAAAAGTAGCGATAATAAATGAAAGCCAGCATGTTCCATACTTAGAATGGTGACATACTAAAGTTGCTAAGCAGTAAATTTATGATTTTCTTCATACGTCAGTGAGATCGCTAAAGAATTCAATGTGTTATTGATTTTGTCTTTGCTATACAGCAAGTTACTTCGTAATTTTTTGCTTCGCTATTGTGTAATGTTATGGCAGATACCGACAGGAGGATAATTTTAGTAATTCACTTACATTGGTGGCTGTAGGCAACGGTTTATTTCTTTGATGCGAATGCACTGCATTATGTAATGACAATAGTTGACATGTTTTCTGATGTAGCCTAAAAGATATTTCAATCAGAGTGTTAACATAATCTGAAATAAATATGCTTCTTAAGTACTTCCTCAGGCAATCGTTAATGCATTATTTAAGAAAAAGCTAAAAATCAAAACTAAAAGGGAAAACAATGAAAAAAAAAATATCTCTATTTCTCGCAAAGTGTGAATGAAATTTTAGGGTATTTACAATTAAAATGAACAAGACTATAACATGAAAGGAGACATTAAAGTAGGATGTATCTCTTATGATAAAAGCTGTTTCTTTAAAAATAAAAAAGGAATATAAATAAATCTTGAACTCAATTTCTTAAAGAAACTCTGCTTTAACAAGATTCCGATTTCCAAAGAAAAGTTAATTAGTCTACATAAGCTGAAGACGTTAAGCTTTATTTTTTATGCAGGATTTGTCTCATTTAATTAAAAGACACTACTTTAAAATAAGTAAACTCAATTTGGGAATATAAACACGGATTCTTTATGTAGACTGCTATTTACTGCAGAAACGTTAAGCAGTATATATAAACGACAGTTGTGAAGATACCTTTGATCATGTTAAAATAAAGTATATATAGGTGAGGTACTGGCACACGGTAAATTTCAAATATGTATGGCTGTATCTGACTCATCGTATTGTATAAAGCTGAGAAGGGGATAAGCTGCTTTACAAGATTGTATATGTAATGTAAAGATTCCATGCATAAATTGAATCTATTTCAACATTACTTACTCTGCTGCTGTTCAACGATAAAATGTGACATCATAATATCACCTGATGACAGCTATTCGCTTTTATCCACAAAAGTTTGAGTATTATGTACTTGGCACATGAAGTAGCGCAGATAAAATTTAACCGGCCTACATCGCGATTATTATGAGGATGATTGTAGCAACGATGACGAAGACGATTGTTGCTGTTGCTACTGCAGGAGTTGATGTTGATGATGTTGAGGATGATAATGATGATGTAATGACGATGGTGTCGGTGTTGGTGTCGGTGTTGGTGTCGGTGTTGGTGGTGGTGGTGAAGATAATAACTGAGGTTGTGGTGTTGTACGTAGAGGTTGTAGGGAGAGGTAGTTGTTATTGTTTTTGTAGTGTTGGTGGTAGTGGTCGACGTGAAGATGGCGCTTGCAGAGATGGTTCGTCAGCGAGTTGTTGTTAAGATCACTGCTGTGGTTGCTGTTGTTGTTTTTGATGTTGTAGCAGCGGACTCCGGGTAACAAATAGGTTGTTACGTAAACAAAAACTGGGTGTTTGAAGATAACTTCTTTACGCTCATTTCACATCTATACTTAATACTTTTCTGTCACTTCGAAACTTTATGAAATTAGTTCCTAGTTATTTTGTGCATTCACTAGCATCACCACATGATGTTGCTTCTTTTCACGTGCCATAATACGTGACATATCACAATTATATTTCACATACTTCTTTTTTATATAATTTCAGCATTAAAAGACTGATTCGTATAAACCACAAACACATCTTTTGCACTGTGAATAGTCAGTGTGGAGACACAGCACAGCACAATGGAGGCTGGTATGTAGAGTATAAGCACTATGATCATTATAGACAGTATCGGGTGGCATACAAAGTATAGACATAATACATTATGTAGATATCATAGGCATCAAGCATGGTGAAGAAATTTAGCGGCAGAAGGAATGAAATTTGTATATATTATATTGTTTCTAAGATAATAATGCTCGTCCGCTGTTGTCGCCGTTGACCAAGTACATCATATTGAAGAAGAAGCTAGGTCACAGTGTGTTCTGCTGTTGCCCCTCAGTTCAATGCGTGCTCAAAAGAGTCTGCTGCAGGTCGGACACTGTTGGTCTCCTGAGAATGAAGTTGGATCGGGACTTGCGCAGCCAATGTTTCCTTCTGATCCCGTGATCCAGTTACGTTCCTAAGTGGGAGTATAAACGCATACGAAAGAACTAAGTATCCTCTATAGGCCATGTCCAGTGCTCTGCCATGTTAAAAGGGACGACTGATCGGCAAAGGACACGGTTGAGAAACGGAAATATGGAAAATACGAAATAGTGCAGAAGGAGGACTTGTATTGGGACTGGAATTACGGACCTGAAGAAATAAATAGAATATAGAGCGTAATTAAAGTACGAAGAATAAAAGTATAATTTAATGGTGTATATATGTATATATATATATATATATATATATATATGAATACGAAGTGGTATGAAAACGTTCCCGGACTAGTTCTGTAGAGTGCCAAACGATCGCAGCACACGGTTGAGTGCGCAGTGAGAGCTAACACTGACCTTCATGCTGATGTCTACAAGCTCTTAACGCTATAGAGGCAATCTGCCTTCTGAAATCTCAGCTACACATTAAATGTCTTAAATTCGTATTTTATTTCAATTATCGAAGTTATAAATTTTAAAATAACAATTTTATTTTGGTTTTTGGGAATTCATTATAGATATGCAGTTATTGTGTATAGATACACTAATCCAAAATTAAATTTATGCCTCTTGTATATGAGAGGATGTTGAAAATTTCTTGGCTTTAAGGTTATCGTGGAAAGATTGGCTGGAGGCCCAACTTGTCGAGTTCTTTTACAGAGCTTAGAACAAGTGCAGGACTGCTGCAATAAGTGTGTGAATTGTTTTAGGGAAATGTGTTGAATAAAATATTAATTAACTGATCCTCTTGTATTTCATTTTACAGAAAGCCCGGAAATTTCCAGCAACCCATCATATACTTGCAACATTGCTGGCACTGAGCCATGATTTCAATCATTCAATACAAATATATGCCACGGTTTTCTTTTTTTTTTTTTTTTTTTTTTTTTTTTTTTTTTTTAATTATATCTAGAATTTTCCTCCTCAGGACAAAACGGTTTTTAGGGTTGATTCCAAATAAGGCAAGCATCCACACTGAAGAATAATTGGCTTTCTTATCACTTATAGCAGGAATATTTGACTTTGTTATCGTCTATAGCACACGACACTACACCCATCTAGATGTTTTCCTTCAATTCTAGTGACGACAATCTGTAAAGCATATTTGATAATTCTGTAAAATTTCCCTGTCTAACCTAACACAATTTAAAGCATGAGCGCGTATATACATATATATATTAGAAAGAAAAGTAACTAAATATTTTTAACACATTTTAATGCAATTTATTGAATTTGAGCTCATAAAACAATTGTTCAGAACATTAAGATTTAAAATTAGATTATTGATCAAAACTCTGGTAATTTCTGTCAAAATCTCAGCATTCATTTGGCAAAAAAGCAGACACATTACACGTCATATACATGACCGAAAATACAGATGTTGTTTCAGTTATAAATACGTTATATTAGATCATGAATGTGTTAAGTATTCAGGTCGATGGTATCAAATTCTAGTTAGTGGCAACACTTTCACTTAAAACAATGATATTTAATTCATGTATATTGGAACACGAGACTTTAATATCACCATTATGGAGCTACTAAAAGCAATTTCATTTCAACATTTAATTCCATTAACATTGTGTACTCCACCGTGGTCCACAGAGAAATAAAAGTGGAATCCGGCTTTATATCACGAAACGGTGATTTTATTTCTCGCTATATCAATGTAGTTTTAATAATGCAACAAGTAGTATTTATAGTTCAATGAATATCACAAGTTTTGTTCCTCAACAAAACTTTTGAAATGTGGACCGTAGTATTGTCTGCCCATTTCAGACGATTTTGTATGAGTATTTTGTTTAAAAGAGGTATTTTAACTGATGGTATTGTCTTAGCGACCATTTTCAGAATACAACACCGGGGAGTACTGGACACGGTTGTTTCTACAACGCGTTTGAAGACCTGGTTTCTTTACAGCTCCACGCTTAATTCGTGACAGAGAATGTTCCAAAACAGCCCTTGAATGTCCCTTTTTCGGCTGTCTTACGTATCGTCGTAGGAGCTGTAACAGATTTCTTTTCATAATTTTGTAATATCTTCGAATTCTTTTAGAAATGTTGAATTACTTTTTGAAAGTTCAGAAGTAATAACAGCTTTCACTGAAGCACTTAAATCACTTTTATGACCCATGATAACACCATTGTTAGACCACTCAGAAATGATAAGGGACACTGAAAGTTCGTGGAAATCTTACAAATAGCCACGGTTTATTTACAATTGTGCGAAACCTCATGTTTTTATATACTACCCGCATAAAACGGTGCCATTTTTCTGTGGAAACTTCGTTTAATTCCAACTAGTAGCTTTTGAACAAAATAAGCAAATGTTACGTCGTTACTAATTTGAAACGCAGTGTGTGTGTGTGTTTGTGTGTGGGTGTGTGCGTGTGTGTGTAAGGGAATCTCTTGTCGTGAACAACAAATGAGGGTTGAGTGAAATAACGCGTTAATCATGTTCTAGGGTCACAAATGTGTCTCTTGAGTCCCGCTGGTGCCTTGCAGACCTTTTGACAAATGGCAGAAGTTGATGGAGTTAGTTTCCTTGAGTGCTTCTGGATTATTTTCTATGTGCTTTCTTGAGTGAACGGCAAGGCCTGCTTTGCTTGGTGGTAGAAAACCATAATGACAGGTAAGGTTTCCATTTAGAAAGCAGTGTTTCGCTAGCGTGTCTACATGCTTGCACGAAGTTTGAGTCATCTTTGCTCAAATCTATGAAGTGAAGAGAAGCAGGACTGGCACCACGGTCGCATCGCTTCAGATTGTATTTTAGTTTGTCTTGGAAGCGCAAGAGTGGCATTCCAACTCACCTTCTTGTTGGGAATTGACTAAATAGAAATTGCATCGGAATTCTGATATCACTCATACATGAGAGATGACCTGACCATCTGTGCTGTATTTTGATTAGAATGGCTTCAATGCCTGATATGCTGCATTTTGTTTATGCCTCACTGTTTTGAATATGGTCAAACTGTTACATATTGGAGATAGTAAGCAAGCATCGTATACGAGAAGCGTCAATCTGTTTGATGTAGTTTCGGTACAGAGTTCAAGATTCAGTACTATAAAGCAATGTTGTCACGACCACCGACATACACACATCGACTTTCACATTCAGCGATACGGCCTGGATGTTCCAAACCTGTGATAAAGAATCACGAAAGCGGATTTAGCCTTCCTGATTGTTGACTCAATTACTTTATCCGTCTTAGCATCACTGTGTGCGTATAAGTACACACACATGCACACATACTCACTCACACACACATACACATATATTTGAAGGAATATTGTACGTTTTACACTAAAAACTGGCAAGAAGTTTAGCGTTCGGTTCACGAGTCTTTCGGGAATAGAGCATAGAAGACATCTAGAGGAGAAATATGAATAACAAAAAGAGGTTGAAAACGAACGTAAATTTAGGTATCAAGGGGGAATGCGTTTCTATTTGAGAGACAAGGAAGAAGGAGTTGATAAAGTGTGTGCACGCATAAGAGCGCAACCGCGTTTAGAGGTTGGTGGAAGCCAGGAGTGATCTGGGTGTAGCCTTTGTTTTATGCATGTCTATAGATGTGTGCAACTATGAAAGTATATTAATTTGATGAAAGTATTAGGAAGGAGTTAGTGTGTGTTTAATCGTTAGGGGTGAGTGTGTGAGTGCGGGTGTGTGTATGCGGGTGTGAGCTGACGGTGGAAGTGAAAATGGTGGGAGAAATAAGGGGAATGTAAGTTAGAAGTGTAGAGATGAGAGATGCGGTTAGAATGTTACGAACAAGGAAGTATAATGTAGATGGGATAGTGAGTGTTAAGAAAGTGAAAAATCAGAAATGCAAAAAAGGCAATATAATACTAGTGGGGAAAGGAACAAGAGTGAAATACTGTGCGTTTTAGGAGAGGAGAGGATTGACAGAAATTTGGAATAAAAGCGGGAATGAATGAAAGACAAATAATTACAATTAAGCACCCATTAAATAATATATAAATATTTATATTTCTGAATCTCTATAAAGGAGACTACAGCAGGAGTACTGGATAATTAACAGTTATCGCCAAGCTAAAATGGCAGTCCAGAAAAATAGGACAAATGCTGCCGTTGATTAGCTCCAAGAGGCTATTGCCTCTAGATAGCTATGTGACACACAACCCTGTGTCCATAATAACCTTCGAACAGGGGAGGTCAGCAGCTTCCCCTTGCTGACCCCGACCTAGTCTGTGAATGTTGAACCAGTAAGAGGAAGCTGCTGACCGCCCCTGTTCGAAGGTTAGTGTGTCACCTAGCTAGCTAGACGCGATGGCCTCTTGGAGCTAATCAACGGCAGCATTCGTCCTATTTTTATAAACTGCCATGTTCGCTCGGCGATGTCCTGTGGTTTGCATTTATAATTGTGTACCATTTCTCTGTTTTTCTCCGTTCACTGCTTTCTTCCTAGGAATCTAGTGACCTTAGCTTAAATGTTCCTTGGGGCTGGCTCGATTGGAGGAGTCTCGAGTATAACCAGCCGAAACTGCAAAGATAATCCGGAACTCGACTGAGGAAAGAAAACTCCTAATAACCTGTCCTTGTTTTTTTTCTTTCCTTGTTTTGTATCATCTGTCTCGATGTTAGCGTTCTTGT
>NC_068981.1:13004024-13005655 GCF_001194135.2 Octopus bimaculoides
CGCCATTATTGACCGCTAACTACAAAAGTCTTTTTATTCTTTCTCTGTTTATTTCTTTGTTTTCCTCTCTGTTGAAGACCGTAGACCCGAAATGTAAAAGATTTCCTCACCTTCCTGAGCGTCAAACTAATACACCTGCTTGTTGTTTATTCACCTGTCTTCGTCTTTTGTTTTTCTGTAAATTGCAACTATATATAATTATAGATATATTTATTTTTATTATTCAGCCATCGTTTACACTGCCCCCTTACAAAGAATTAATCCATCAAATACTATTTTTAGTTTAGTTATTGACTTAATGTCTCAAAGAGATACAAAATGAAATGGTAGGATTCCAACCATATTCAACTTTCCCTTTTTCTACTCTAGGCTCTTTTTTTTCCCCCTCACTCTGATGAAGCGCCATGTTTCAGATAAGTTTTATTACCAAATATGATGAATATTTTTAGTATACCATTGACAATACCAGACAACATCGGAAGAGGTATCAGCTGTTACATGGGATACAGTCTATTTGTATTGAGTTATTACGTGATAATGGATGTAAGTCAATTGTTGCTAATCAATATTGCTCCATTTTTGTTTACTTTATGCATGCATACATACACACGCACAACACATACACATATATGTGAGTGTGTGTGTGTGTGCACATACATACACATAATATATATCTTTTAGCTCTTCTATTACTCGTTTCAGTCATCTCAGTAGTCTTTTAGACGAACAAATCGTCAACAGGGTTTGAAGCTTATTCTAGTACTTCTTCTATCGGTCTCTTTGGCGGATACGTTAAGTCACAAGAACTTAAACTCACGGAAAGCTGTCATCAAGTGGTGTTGGAGGACAAACACAGACACAAACATACACGCATATACATATTTATACACATACACACACTTATATGTATGTATATATATTCGACGGTCACCCCCACCAGTTTTTGTGAAGCAATCTTCTTACGACACAGCCAGTGCATTTAATGATCATGTTACTGACTGCATGGATGGAATATACACTGAATTTAACTTCATTCTTGTAACTTAGAAAAATGCGATTGGATCGTGGATGAATAATAGGCAGATGTTCAGCTAAAACAACAATATTGCGAATGGCATCCATCTTCATCATGCTGAAGAAAATGAATGGGGAAAACGATAAACGATTAGTTCAACAAAGCCACCTGGGATACAGAATTGTGTGTCGATCGTTTGAGAAACTATTAATCAAGAATATTCTTTCTAGTCTAGGCACAATGTGCGAAATTTTGGAGGACGCGCCCAGTTTATTAAATCGACTCCAGAATGCAACTGGTACTTAATTTATCGACTTCAAATGGATGAAAGGCAAAGGCGATTTCGATGGAATTTGAACTCAGAACGTAATGACAGACGAATTACCGCTAAGAATTTCGCCCGGCGTTCTAATTTGTTTACTTGCTCGCCGCCTTTATTCCTCAGAAATATTGGAATGCAAAGTCATAGGAAATGGAAATGTCAAACATAGAGATTATGAAACCTTTGAAATTTCTCTGGCAACAAGGTGTCATCTCTTTCTACTGATACATACATACATATCCTAAAAATGCATTCATATATACATACATACGTATCCTATACATACATATATAT
>NC_068981.1:13005908-13007022 GCF_001194135.2 Octopus bimaculoides
ATGTATGTATGTATATATACATACATACACACATGCATATGTGCTTGTGTGTTTGTGTGCGGTCGCCTGCGTGTATGTGTGTGTGTGTTGTTTTGTGTATGCGTGAGTGTTACATACAAGCAACTTTGTATTAGTGGATTCAATCTGATATAACTTTATGAAATTTTCAAAAGAGTATATTCAGTTCCCCAAGTTTCGTACATAATGTATATTTTAGCTCATGAAATGGAATCTCAGGTATTTGTGGAATGTGAAACAAGTATCTGGCCTCAGATGGTAGCCACAGCGTTAGTAGGAAATCAATTGAAATGGTAAATTTCAGTCACATTTTTGGAATAGTATTAACAACAAATATAAAATTAGCGAAGAGAAATCTCCAAGGACCGCAGCAAATTCAGTATTAAATATTCTGTTCAGTGACATGGTGAGTTGCTTTAATTGTGCGCTGTTGGTGAGTAACAAATCTATTGCGTTAATATTGTAGGTTGCACATCGTATTTTATTTCGCGCATCAAGCAGTTTTCATATGCAGTAGGACGTATTGCAATATCCCACTGCATTTCTGCCACATAGTTAAATTAGAAGGCAGAACGGGCAGAATGCTTTGTGAACATAGTTCATTTGTAGTTAATTTGAAACTACTTATAATTATTGTTTTTCCATTAACTACAATATTTATTTGCAACGGATGTTCTATAAATGCTAGGAAATCATTTCTATCAACAGCGACAGGTGTTATCAAATAGCGAGTTACCAAATAACCTGAATCGACACGGTCAATGTGAATATCATAATCTATTGATCTTTAACAATGATACTAATCTAGAGGCTGATCCCTGCACGTTTAATCGTAAGATCATAACATTTCTGAGGTATCTTCGTCTTTGGAAGTAATTTTAATGTAAATTTCAGTCAAACTATTTATAGGACTGTTCTACTTACAGAAATGATGTGAAAGGTATTTTCCATTTGAAGATTTGTAACCCCCACCTCTCCCTATCACTCACTCTCTCTGTCTATCTATCTATCTATAAATGGATATATAATTTATGTATATATCTATATATGTGCATTCTCTCTCTCTCTCTCTCTCTCTCTCTCTCTCCATATATAT
>NC_068981.1:13007032-13007336 GCF_001194135.2 Octopus bimaculoides
TAGATGAAATATTGAGTGTTCAATATAAAGGATTAAATATATAAAGGCGAATACGTATTTTCTATACCTTGTGGTATTTCATCATGGCCGGTATGACAGACTTTAACAGACTGACCAAGGGGCCCTTCCCGGGACCCCGAGACAACCAGTTTATCGGCGCCTGGCTGCCGTATGACTATGTTGTTTTGTTGTAGCATTCATGTTCTTTCGGCATTTCTCCGTGACACTGAGACGGCAACCCAGACGGACTGCTAGCACACCCAACCCTCATATATATATATATATATATATATATATATATATA
>NC_068981.1:13008136-13012209 GCF_001194135.2 Octopus bimaculoides
CATACATACGTACGCACGCACCTGTACACACATGCAAACACAGACCGACACATACAGACACGCCCATACACATATATATATAATATATATTTAAATATTATATATTATATATATATATTATGTATAATATATATAATACACTATATGTAGGAATGTATATGATATATGTATAATATACACAGACACACACACACACACACACACACACACACACATACATATATGAATATATCATGTGGAGGCGCGTGGCTTAGTGGTTCGCGTATCAGCATCATGATCCCAAGGTTGTGGTTTCGATTCCTGGACCGGGCGATGCGTTGTGTTCTTGAGTAAGACACTTCATTTCACGTTGCTCCAGTCCACTCAGCTGGCAAACATGAGTAACGCTGCGATGGACTGGCGTTCCATCCAGCTGGGGAACGCATACGCCATTGAACCCGGGAAACCGGGCCAATGAGTCTGGCTAGGCTTTAGAAAGGGCGCATTTATTATTATTTTTTTTATGTACATATCATGCCAAATGAAATCAAGTGTGAAAAGAATAAAAAAAAGCGTTCAAGTTGAAGTGTAGGGTGTCCATTTAACGCTTAATGGGAGTGATCTTCATGTTTTTAGCATTTCTACAGTCATTTCTTTTTCCGAAGAAATGGAAATTGACGTGAAAGATATGTGCATAGAAAACAAGCCGTCAGTTGCGTTTACCTAGATGATTTATTTAGTTCTAGGGTTATATGTGCAGGGCTGGTTTCGTGCCTAAGATGGGTGCATATTAAAATTAAATTGAATTTTAGGTGTGTAAAGGTGAAGTAAATACCCGCGCCCGGGCGTATGTTGTGGATCAGTGTATGTGCATTAAGCAGTGTGAACGTGTGTTTGTGCGTTTGAAAATATCTGCCTGTTTTTGGGGGAAACTGTTGTTCACTGTGTCTGTGTATACGATGCAAATTATGTGCTGGGTATGTGTTTTCGTAATTCAAATATTTGTTTCGTGTTCCATTTATACAATTTTTTTTTCCTTTCACAATTAGTGAGCCTGCATTTGGCGGTGAGGGGCGTAGCGTTTTGGCTAGGTGAGTGTTTAAACATGTATATAACGAGAAATCCCGTGGTTAATTAGTGAAAGCGAGATGACAACTTGCTTGGCACGCTTAATATGCCTGAAGCTAGGATTGGACACAGAAACGTGCAGCTGTTAAGCGGAAGGCTTTACCACAATGCTTTAGAGAATGTTTCACAATTGTTTTGTTCAGTCAAATACAGATTTCAATTTAATGTAAGGAAACGCCATAGAAATTGTGAATTTCTTTGTTTTCGCTTTACACCTATGATCAGCTTTGTTCCCAACAGCATATCTCAAAATTATTTCTTGCTCTGACGCCGTATTTAATTCAAAAATAGTGACCCTGAGTTTACATTATACCATAAAGCTTTATTTCGTTTCAACGGAGAATGGATGTGATAGAGACATTTACTTGATGTTATTTGTAACTGGATTAATGACGTTTCTTTCGTCAGTTCGATGCCTCTGATTCTATGTTTAATAATAAATCGTTCTATTTTTATCGAATGGTAAGCATTGACATCAATCTTCCACCTGAACATTACTCTCTAGGACCTGTTCAAGGGACAATAATTATTTTAAAAAAACAGCAATAATAAATGCATTCACCTTGTCAAAATATACATTTGAATTTACACTTCTCTTTATTAAATTACTTCTTTTTTATAACTAATAGCTTCGACATTTAATGTAGATTTAATATTCCGAAGTAAACTCTAAGCTTTTGCTAATCCGATAATACGTCAAAGAAACAAGTGAGTGCAGCTCACCAAATGTCTATGGAAATATAATCTTTCTGGTACTGATCGCTTGGCTGCAGATATATCTTATGTAGAAATAAAATTTCATGTTATAACCTCTAACATCTCTATTTTCAAATATCGTCTTAGATTTCAATTTTATTGACAAATTATTTGTAATTTGAACAAAACATTTGAATTAATAAACGATTGCTGGTATACACATTGCTTTATTTTGATGAGTTTCCACTTCGCTGTTTGGTGAATGTAACTTATTTTCGACAAAAACATTTCGTTATACTTCGACAACCAGTCATATTATTCAAACAAACACTATATTAGAATGTAATAAAACAAAGTATAATAAAAGTAATTATCTTTAAAAAAATTATTCATCGATTAAGATTTTCAAATAATCTAGTATTTAAATTTTCGAAGGTACAATTTTAAATCAAAATGAAGCAAGTGAAAATGAAAAACAAAAAGAAAACAGAGTAAAGTGATCAAAGAAAATAAATAATATAAAATAAAAACATTGAATTTATCTGCAGATGAGAGATTATTGAAGAAAGAAATTGTTTACAAGCGGACAAATTTAAATCACTTTCGTCCTGTATCATTCATACAATTTGATATTTCGATAATGAAATATTGACAATGAGGTTATAATATAGTTAAATTGTAGAAGCAAATAAAATGCGATAAAATAAACAAAATTTCGTTAAAATAATAAAGTACTAAGACTTTCAATTATACGTATATTACGTTTGTAATTCGAGAGTACTGATAGTCTTGAAATATAACAGAACCACAATTGCTTTAAACATTTGAAACGCTTTGGTCCATTTATACGCTTTTAAATGTGAATGATAAATACATCTTCGTAGCTGTTCGTGAGTTCCGGAAAATATTCACTAAAGTATGAATAATTATTTCGCCAATTGTTTATCAAACAGAACAGCTTTTAATTATTTGAGTACTTAGTATAAATCAAGTGAAATCTAATATAATACTGAAAAAGATAAAAGAAACCGAATACATTAAAATAGTGTTGAATTATAAGATTTCAAGCAAACACAAGATTTTAAAGTGGGTGGATTGAACTATTGTTGCCAAGTAAAAATAAGAACAATAAGAGTTGTGTAAATTAAGTGTGAAAATGAAATTATATAAGACGAGAGCAAAATTAATTTATAAACAAAATTAGATAACTAAGCTATGATAAAATGTCGAGATACTGCGGGCGTGAACATCTGGTTAGTGTGCTATCTTTGTAATGACGTGGTTTCGTGTTTATCTACACGACACCTATATACGTGGCTGAGGACTGAGTGAGAAGAAACAAACGGATGGAAAGAGAGAGAGAGAGAGAGAGAGAGAGAGAGAGAGAGAGAGAGAGAGAGAGGAAGAGAGTGACAGAGACAGAGACAGATAGGCAGGCTGACATAGGCATAGAAAGGCAAAGAGACAGAGTGACGTGTCAATGCGTGTGGGCAAACTTGACGTTCGTATTCGTCCCTTCTTAACAAACAATCTCTCTCTACCGACGTCCCTGGAAGTTGGTTCTTGGATCTCGATTGAAGAATTTTCAAATTGAATAAGTGTCTGGATCGATTTTCTCAAATGAATAACTTTCAAGTCATTGATTCAACATGGCCGAAGTTCAATGGAATAAGCAATAAAAGAATTGAACTATGAAATATTTTGATAGTGTGTAGTGTAGGAGGTTACGGCATTAAAAAACAGTGATAATTCCTTTACTCAGAATCACAGAGATTAAAACGCTTCAAATACTTAGGTGATTAAAACAGTTTAATATAACAAGGCGAAATGACAATCGAGTGACAAGCTCAGTAGAGTGGGCCCTTAGAGAATATTGTTTGATATCTTTCAACTACGCAAATTTCAGATACTATATTACAGCATGTGTGAGATTCAACAACACAGAACATACTTCATATGACGTCACGTATCGTATGGTCTTGATTAAGAATCCAAAGAAAAACTCAATGATTTGTGTCCGTGCAACCTCTTTGCAGCGAATGTTGCAAGCTGCTTAACTAATATTGATCGATCAAATCATAGGCGTTAACGAGCACCTCTATCTTCTTAGTGAATAGCCGCTGTACTCTATACGTATTTCTAAAGAAATTGCTTATATATCCTCAATACAATCTAACAATGTCTCTTAATCAGAAAAGAAGTTTTACGTCTTTTCAAATTCAATTTTCAACGAACACACACGCACGCACATATATATAATTATTTATATA
>NC_068981.1:13012416-13013188 GCF_001194135.2 Octopus bimaculoides
TATATATATATATATATGTATGTGTGTGTGTGTGTGTGTGTGTGTGTGTGTGTGTTTGTAGTATATATATTATTTTATAAACTTCATTAGCATACGTCTGTTTCCACTCTGAAGTATGATGTATTTCAAGCGTGTAGCTCTGATTTAAGTAAAAAGTGTTCCTTAGGGACTCAACTATGAACCTACCGCACAGAATAGTGGAAAAAAGTTGTAAGCTAAAGTTGCTTACATCGTATAACGCTTCGTTCAGAAGAATACATATAATGAGTGATATGTTCCAGTGAAAATGATCATAGAAATCATCGTGTTTTTCCTAAATATTTCGGGTGCTTATGCAATGTCAAGAAGGCATAGAAGCACTATCTTCACTATCACATTTATCTCATTAGATGAGAGGAAACGGGGTTTCACCAGTACCTACCTAGGATATATGTCCACGTGCGTAAAGTGCCGAAAAACTGACATGAAACGTATTACCGATGGACACAACACACTGACATTGCCAGGCATGGAATCGAAAACCGTAAGATCATGAGCGTGATGCTCATTTATCAATTCCTAATTCATTTAGTTCTGCTTGTATGTGCACACACAGACACACACACACAAACATACGCATACAACCACACACACACACACATGCAACTTGCATTTAATGCCATTATTGCAAAACTGTGAATATACGAATAAATATGCATATATATGCGTATGTGCGTATGTACGTGTATATATATATATTTATTTATTTATTTATTTATGTGTTTCAGCCAAG
>NC_068981.1:13013288-13014666 GCF_001194135.2 Octopus bimaculoides
GTGGTTCTTCTAAAGGCGTAAATCCCTCTAAAGCCAAGCAATTATAGAGCCTCTACGTGAATGCCCAGCTTTCAACAAGTAGTAATAAAATTTAAATCCAATAAGAGTATACCTTCTTCAACAAGTAACACATTTGAGGATGCGATTTTAAATAAATTGTAAAACAATGGTCAGCTTGTCACAGATCATAGGTCATCTCGACAAGTCCGGTTCAGTGCCCACAAAGCAAATGCACTCTGAACGAGCAAAACTGTGTTTCATTTAATTCTGTACCAGAACATTTGTTTTCTTATTTGTGTACAGGCAGCTGCGGCAACAAGTTTACTTGTAAACCACATGGTTCCGAGTTCAGAACTAACATCGTGGAGCTTTTGGCAAGTGCCTTGTTCTATGGCCACGGGCTGTTCAAATCATATTTAACCTTAACTTACAAGATTTTCTCTATATTGCAAGTTGTGGCTGAAAAACAACCTCAGACTCAGATATATTCTCATTTATAAGAAAGCCCGAATACTATTTCATCTTGTCTTCAATGAAAATACCTGAATGCTGCACGTTGCTGTAATTCAGCGGAGTTTAGTTACACATATTTGCTGTAGAAATGCTTGTGTGTAATGACATATATCTTTACACGTCTATACATATATAAATACATCCAAACAATCATGCTACGTAGATAAACACTAAAATATGAATGTTTGTGTATGTCACTCAGTGAGGGACTCTTAACATTATAGAAAACTGGGATCATTATTTTTGTTCAAGAGAGAGACAAAGGTTTTGACCGTGTTTGGCATGGGAATCTTCGCACAAATCTTACTTTGTACCTGTTTCAACATTCTCTAAACCGTGTTCCTTGAAGATGACTAGTTTCTAATTCACACATTCAAGCACAACCAATCTAAATTTCCCTCGAAATCTTGTCAATTTTGTTGCAGAGCATTTCACCAGACTGCCACAAACTAAACATGCTAAATTGTTCCTCACCTAAACGTCTGTTTCTGCAAAATGCTGCGTGTCCGTGAGATTCGTGCGGGTGTTGTTCTACAACATAAACAGCTACGTAAAGCCACGAATCGTATGAGAATCATAAAATGTAAACCCTGCGCACTCTATAATTATATGTGTGTGAATGTGTATACATATTTATACGCATATATATGTGTGTGTATATATATATATATATATATATATATATACATAATACAGAATGGGACAAGAACGCAAAACATCCAGATAGACGATACAAAGAGAACAAGGACAGGTCATTCGGAGTTTTCTTTCATCAGTCGAGATTCAGATTATCCTTGCAATTTCGAATGGTTATTCTCAATATTGCTAGCGAAAGCGACACCTTTCGATATATTAAAAATGATAT
>NC_068981.1:13014969-13015455 GCF_001194135.2 Octopus bimaculoides
TATATATATATATATACGTAGATAGATAGATAGATAGATAGAAAGATAGATAGATAGATAGATAGATAGAGGAAGAACTAATTGAACTTAAACAATGGCAGAGAAAACATCGAAAACAATGTTATGGGAAGGTACCATCTAATTGCAACAACATTCGTCTACGACTAACATCAGTAAGCGAGACTGCGAACACGTGTTGCTGTAATTTCTCAGTTGTACATTTCCCCAAACGCACTATAGAACGTTTCGCAATGTTTTTCGCCAGAGAATTTTAGAATGAAATTCGATGTTGCTTTCAGTAACACATTAGAGTAGACAATCCAGCTGTACAATTCCTCAAAGAAAACAGAAAATATTCAAACATTACATGACCTAGAAATCTTCCTAACATTCGTGAATCTGAAAGTAAACATTGAGTGTTTTAGATATTCTCACTGAAAAAGTTTAAGACCAAATGTTTTACTTCGAATAGTGCAGTTCTGGGGG
>NC_068981.1:13015621-13016004 GCF_001194135.2 Octopus bimaculoides
ATATATATATATATATATATATAAAGAATAAAAAAGTTTTGAATGGTTTAACAATGCACCATAATACAAAAGATGGACTATATATCTGTTGTAATTTAGTTATCCATAGTACGATGATATTACGGAATACAATTCCTTCTTCAGATATTCTAAGAATATCTGAAATATCTAAGAATATCCGAAATATCATCGGACTATGGATAAATAAATTACAACAGGTATATAGTCTATTTTTTTTGTATTAGAATGCATTGATGTACCATTCAAAACTTTTTTATTGTTTACAAACAGTACACAATGCTTCAAGCGAACTACAATATTCTCTCTCTCTCTCTCTCTCTCTCTCTCTCTCTCTCTCTCTCTCTCTCTCACACACACACATA
>NC_068981.1:13016014-13017853 GCF_001194135.2 Octopus bimaculoides
ATAGATAGATAGATAGATAGATAGATAGATAGACATATACATACATACACGCATCCATCCATACATACATATCGAATTATTCAGTCTTTTTATGAGTGGATGTGAACAAAGATCGTGTTGCATTTTCTATAGTAAAGTTTTGAAGGCGTACCGCTGTCTGCTCTACGCTGATTACGCATACGATCGACTTAATAATCTACTGTTTTAGAATGAGAGCTAGAAAGAAGAAAGGTCACTTGCAAGTTAGCATCAGTTATCCGTTGTCTGTTAATAGCCACAAATTAAGACGTAAAAATAATTACTATCATTATAACAAAAGGTCATTGATTTCTTTGAAGTAACACTATTATATTATCTTTCATACTTCAAAACGCTTTTTTTCAACAACTCGTACATGAAAGTAATCTTTTTTCCACACAGACTATTAACGGAAGAACCATACTTATCGTAAAAAGGATATGTTCCTACAAACAATCACTGAATAATTATCAGTTTTGGATCAATAATATTTTAGAATGATCACATAAGCAGTGCCATAAAATATTATACGCGAAAATTATCTCCATTCCAAACATTGCGTTTGTTTTTGTATTGAAGAAGAATCATTCTGATTCAGATCCCATCTAAATATTTGCTAGCTTTTAATGTAAGCCAGCTAACCCGGCTGAAAACGAATATAACAAAATACATTTCTACGAAAACATATTTTATATGCGTTATATAGTTACCATTTATTTTACGAATCGATACGTATTTCTGTAAGCACAGCAGGGAGACGGAATGTCAATGCGTGTCAAAGCAAACACGAGATTCAGTAATCAGTATTTCGAAGCTTTTTCATAACTAAGTTTTCCGATTAATTCAGTTCAGTTCCATCTTGCTGTAATTATTAGCTCATATAATCATTTCATCGCTATGCATTAGAGAGAGAGTTCCATACATATATACATACATACATGCATACATACATACATACATACATACATACATACAAAAAAAAAATCTCTACCTGCACTGACTCCAAATAATGCACGCATACACACATACACACATATACAAAAATAGTCTGTTGATGTTGGAATTCCAATGAAGGAGCCTTGGATCTAAATTAGAAACTGTCTCCTTATTGGCAAGAAATATTCAAATAAATCCGACAAATGACATTTATGCATACATATACCCACACTCACAAAACGCTGGATGACGTTTCAGCATATCACAAGCTACAGAGACTCGGCAGAGTTAGAAAACTGGTGAGTGTTTATATAACTTCTTAAAAGACAGAAGTCAGACAGTATCAGCGAATGGATCTCTCTACATGGAGACATTAATAGCGAGTTTAGTGACTCAGGGAACTATCTTTGTACAGCTGCTGTTAGTGGTGGTTGTCGCAGGCATGCCGTCTGTTACGCAGGCAACCACTCTTAATGGATATGTTGACGATACAAAAGTAGTACAAGAAGTCAGGTATTCTCTCGATGTTATCTTCTACAGAAAGACTGGGTTATCGTTTAGCAATGGGTAACAGGAAATTCTAAGGCTTCCTCTATTTGCTAATTTCTGCTGTGAGCACACCAGGTGTAACAGATATGCCAGAGGGACATGTTGATTTCGAAAACATCAGATTTCTTTTCCTTGATGTTTGCATGCCCCACCAATCTATATGTTATTGACTGAAGACATCAGTATAAATGATAGATCCTTTTTTGATTTTAATTATTTGTGTTCACTTATTTAATCAACTGAGTGGAAAACTCTTTGAATTTACATGGCAACTAGTCGAACATTCCAGATGGGTTTTTTTTTCTTGTATTTGTTCCGTTATTGGACAGCGGCCAT
>NC_068981.1:13018052-13020248 GCF_001194135.2 Octopus bimaculoides
TATATATATATATATATATATATATACGTACATATATGTATAATAATAATTGGCCCTATTCGTCTATGCAGACGGTCAATTTAGCTTAGAGGTAATTTAATCGAACATAACAGGGGATCCTTTTCTTGCAGGCAGCTTCTTTCATGGCTGATTCTTCCTATGATTGAAGCGAAGCTTCTGTCACAGTACTTGCATACCAAGACGGTGTCTCGGCACTCTCCATATCTTACTGAAAAAGTGTCCGATGTGTTACTGCTTCATGATTACAATTCAACTTCCAGTTTCCTTGTGTTGTTTGAGATCCATCAGTTCAGAAACTTAGTGTGTGACGGTCTTCGCTCTTGCCAGCGAGTTATTGACATTGGAAAGGTTGACTATTAATGTATTTTCCAGTGATAAGTAATACATTCTCGCATTATTTATGTCGTTAATCCAGGAAGACATCGCATAATTCTAAGTTTAAATTCTACCGAACACTTCTCCCGATGTTCTCAGTTACTTAGTCCCCGATTGATCTTATATTATCAACAAAATTATTGCAATTGAATTTTCCGTGGAGTCTTTGCAAGAGAATTTTTTTTGTCATCTCTATCTTCATTAACCACGTGGAAGCACAACAAAAGCAATAAGTGGTGGTGTTAGTAATAAGATGCTACTCAATGTTTGGAGTACAGAACTGATGTTTAATGATATGGAAAGTGAGAGAAATATTATGAAGCGTGCGCAGTGTCTAATGCTATCGGTGTTTCATTTTTTAAATCTAAACTCTGCTCGATATCTTTTCTGTGATGAGTACAATAATAAAACTAAGAGAGGCTTTGTTTTATAATTTGAAAACCACCATAAAAGAATAATGGGTTCAACTTAATATAAGTTGATCGCATATATCTGTTTCTGTTTTGAAGAGAAGTGCTTTATGCTATCTAGATTATTACATTTGGAACCCACAGGAAATCATTGGCTTAGTGGGTGTAGACGTTTCGTTATCACCATATTTACTGTGTAGGCCATGTCGTCGTTTAAATCTATCAATATTATCTACTAATATTTCAAAATGCTTCTGAAATATCTGTCCGCAGAGCTTGTGCTCAGCATTAAGCGTTGGCAAACTGAGCGAATCTTCCATTTTTCAAATACTAAGTGAAAGTGTCGTCATTTTCCCGGATACGAACTGCATTAGAAATAAGGGGTTTAACATTCTATTTTATCTGCAATTTTTATACGTCTTCACTTCATTTATGTATACAATTTTCAACACTTTTCAAATTAGATTATGTACAAATTTTCGTTATGTAAACATACGCCTTATAAGGACCAAAGTACGCCTAGTGTGATAGTCTATTTTAGTGCTAAAAGTGAACATACAGTACTTGAACTACAGAGCCGGTATCTACTCTCCGCATGTAAATATATGCATAGACACGCAATAGTAATGGGATGGAATGCATAACAAGCATACAATTATTAAATTGCTAGAATGCAGACCATCTTTAGCAAAAGAGATCAAAATATCGAATGTGCACTAAATGAGGTACCTCTATCAGGTATAATATAGAACTCTGACAGACACTGATACATGGACATGCATATGCACATGCATATACACATACATACATACATACATACATATATACATAAATGCATACGTACGTACATACATAAATACATACATACATGCATACATACATGCATACATGCATACATACATACATGCATACATTCATACATGCATACATACATACACACAAAAATATATATATATTATATATAAGTATACGTTAGAGGTTCTTTGAAATCTCTAATGGACGGTTAAATCCAAAGGTGCTCATGGGAATTACGAACTTTATTAAGAGAGGTTTAGTACATAGTATTAGCAATAGAATGTGACGCCTGTGTTCCAACTAACATTATTTTGATAAGCATAAGGATATAACAGAATTAACAGAAATCCACACGATAATACCATTAACACTAACCACGCAACAAACGTCACTACAAACAACACCAACAATAAGAACAGTATAGATAAGCTCAACAAAATTAGTAGCAATAGAAGCAATATTAAATCCAATACACAAATCACCAATATTATAACCAATGACAACATGAATACCAACAATTTGATAATCAATAAAATAAACATTAACAAGACTAATAACACGAATTATGAAAATAAGTTGAAAAATAAAAAAAATA
>NC_068981.1:13020464-13022033 GCF_001194135.2 Octopus bimaculoides
ATATATATATATATATATATATATATATACACGTATATATACAGGAGTAATAGTAAAGATAAACCCAACTATAGGAATAAACTCGATAGTCATAACTATAATTTCAGACGCCTTACAAACAATGAGGCTGATTTCTATATCAGACATAGCAATACTAACAATAAACGTAATAGTGATAAGATCTGGCTCGTAATTCCTTTCGCCATGCACCTCAAATCCAACATATTTCGCTCATTAATGAAACTAATGGATAAACACTTGGACGTAAATGATAAATATGCAGCAATATTTAAGAATAAAATTAAAGTAGGCCACAGCCTGACTAGTAACCTAGCTACCATCATAGTCTCGTTTAATAATAGAAAAAAAAACTGGACACATTCTATGAAGCTAGGAAACTTATGAACAATAAATCTAATAACCAACAGACTAATAGAACAAATTCCAGCATTAATGAAGCGCCTCCTAGCAACACAAGGAACAGAGTATCAATAACTCCCACAACACAACACGAATACATATATACCTAATAATTTATGTGGTTTCAAGGATAGAAGTCAGTGCTAATTCTCTTATAGATCCAAGATTAAAAACAGTTTACCAATGTGACGTAAACACATATAGCCACATAAAACACCGTATAAGAGCCACGAAAAACCAAATGATATTCAGGTACATGCACACCAATTTAGCTCCAGAAACACGAGTAATACAAATTCAACAGCGCTTATTAGCTATATCTGGGAGCTTAAGGCCAAATATACAGAATAAGATTAATAGGGCGCATACACGCAAAAACAACTTCTTACAACTCTATCAATAGACTGTGCGATCTCTGTTAACGGAACGCCTGGACATTCTAACGGCTAAACCACTTCTGCTTAATAGAAAATATGAGAACAGATGTTCTTGTCTACATATATGGCTATTTGTTTTTTCCAAGTATCTGTAAACCTGCTTGACCCTGTACAAATCCTACGCTAGCATCTTCATATAAATAATCCTATTTAACCGGGAACGACATAAACTACTTACATGCAAAAATTAACCTCCCAAACCCCACTTGCTTTGCACAGCCCATAATAAATTATTTTACACCTACACAGGGCTTCCTCCATTACTACGAACTTCCTACAACTTTAAGTTCAAAAGATATCTCTTACACACCCCGGACTGAGTAATCCGGATAGAGTTAGCCCCCTTTTCACTATGAGTTAGAGTCAACCCCTTTCTTTACTCCACTGCTGAAAAGTATATCCAGGATAAACACGTGGACAATATGCGCTTACTTTATCTTCGGACTACAGTTCAAAATAACCTCCATCCTGCATCCACTTCGCAGAAGAATTATCAACTAAGAAATATACTAATGTATCCCTATGTCTCTCTGTGCATCCTGATGGTGTTTACCACTACAACTGGTAAACAGAAACGATCGTAAATGTATTATTACTACCACTTTTCTTAAATAATTAATTAAATTAAAGGCTTACTAACGCAAACGACCAATTTCTTTTTCCTCCATTTTATTCTTGCACACACATATATATATATATATATATATATATA
>NC_068981.1:13022096-13023517 GCF_001194135.2 Octopus bimaculoides
ATATATATACACACAAAACACAAAAGAATAAAAATTAGAGTTTTCGCGCCAACATTTTATAATTCTTATATTGGTTCGTACACACACAAACTTACATAAAACCATAAAGCAATTATCGAATTCGGTTGCCGCTAGCCAACTTTTCAGACTCTTAGCATTACTGTAGTACATATATTGAGAATATCGAAGAACTATATCATTAGAATTTAGGTCACAGAATATGTGAGTTATAAGTTAAACAGTTTAGCGGGCCAAGTCTCGAAATCACTGTACCCTCATACAGAAAATATTTCAGTAGCATGGTCCCCACGAATTTCTCCATCTGTTATGCCCTCTTTAATTTACAACAACTCTTCCATTTCACTGCCGCTTGTAAAACGTTAAATTACATTTGCAAAACACACACACAAACTCAAATATATCTCTGTGTGTGTGAGTGTGTGTGTGTGTGCGTTTGTGTGAGTGTGAGTATAGCGATGACTATATATTTTTTTTAGGCGGAGGGTGGGGAACCTGAAGTCATCGTAACTAACAGATTTCAAGATAATTAGTAGGACATTTACAGTGATTGCCTAAACCAACTGTTTTTACCTTATCTGCAATGGTTATATATGTGTTTTTCGTCATTTAACAAATATGCAACAGATACAGGCACCATTAAAATGACACTAAATTCAATGTTTATTTAAACCATTTTTATCTGCATCAGTCAATGGAACAATGAATCATCTGATAAAAATCGCATCCCGACACAAGGATCGAGTTTTATAATTAATCATACGGTAGTGTTTGTTCACCTCTGTGCTTTTACTGTTTAAGCTACATAGCTCTGTTATCAATGTATCATTTTGCATAAAACTGAAGCAAACCATTTTCTATTTGCATGTTAATATATTTCAACGTTGATTCACATATTTTCTTTTTCTTTTGGATACTCTTGGCGCCATAAACGTGGATCAATTACGTATTTTAAATTATGGAACCGATTATTACTAAGATAAATGCAGATAAAACATGCAAAATAATAAATAGGGGAATTTAGGAAATAATTTACAATAAGAAAGTAATATTGCCTATCCGAGACGCGAGGGATTGATGTAAGATTAGGCTATTCATGACAAAATACAGGAAATATAATTTCATTCTTCATTCATCTTTAAAACATCCCTTTATCTCATTGAGAGGAAAGTTCAGAGCAAACTTCGTGTTATAGCCGTGAGCAATATTCAAAATAATATCCAGATGATTTCATATAATTTTAAGTTTTAAAAGAACGATCACAGGAAGTGATAAACATATTGGCGCCATAACAGTAACATATGATAATATAATACCAATATATTTATCACTCTCTCTCGCTCACTTACACAAACACCAACACACACACAAACATATATACGTATGTGTATATATATATATAT
>NC_068981.1:13024401-13031568 GCF_001194135.2 Octopus bimaculoides
ATATATATATATATATATATATACAGATACATGCATACATACGTACATGCATAAATAGACAGGCAGATAATATGATATCATATAGGGTAACACGATAAAATACACTATGATATATGCCTCGCTGCTCTGTAGAATTTGGTATACAAATTATAGACATGCAATTTATGTATGAGTCATGAATATAGCAATGCTTTATAATGCAATGCATTTATGACCAGTGTTCTAAATTTACGAAGATATGTTTCGAAAAACCCTTGATAACGTCAAATAAAAACTAAGTTTTTGTACTTTTTGGTAAAGACATTCTTGGATGCATCGTTAATGGAAATATTTCAGAACAAAATTTATCGTGGATAATATAACTGTATCACAGGAATATAAATATCAAACAGATAAAATTGTAAATAGTACCATATCTCTTTGCCTACGTGCAAAGTGATTGACACTGGTAATATATTTAGTGAAGGTATCTACAGGAGGATAGAAATTACATTGCAGTATCGTAAATTTCGCTGCATAGAACAAGTTTGGAAAATGTGCTGCTTACATAGGAATGACAGAACTCATAGAATATGATTTTGAAAGATGTCTAGATTTCAAATCCTACAGCTTTACAGTGAGGAAGTAAAAACCCTCAACAAATAATGCGAAATTCACGTAACTTAAATCTGTAAAAGAATCGAAAAGTCAGTTACAGTTTGATTATTTTCTTTCTTACTTTACATAGGCTGCAGAGGATCTTAACTAGATGAATACTTTTTTTAGAAATAATACATTTCTACAGTAGTGATACGATGAAGTAGTTGTATGCTGTCAACATAATGTGACAGTGCCCTGAAGGGAATCATACCTACTGTCGGCCTTGACACATTTCCTCTGTCCTTATGTTTACAAGGGGGAGACAAGCACCTGCACCCAACCAAGCCTGCATCGAGAGACATGTTTCTGAGTCTTTGCTCTTCATCAGTCGGGAGTAGCATGACTTGCTAGTCGAAGATGCCTGTCACGCTTTTGTAAACATATAATAATTCTAGTGAAATACATTCACTGATTTCAGATTTAGAAATAAAACATTTCTAAATCTGTCAGAGAGATTAATGCAGTAGTGACACGATGAAGTAGTTTTGCTGTCAACTTAATGTAACAGTCCAGTGAAGAAAATAATACTACTGTTGGTTAGACCTAAATGAATAGAGGAATGCGTGTATGTATATCCATTGAAGCCCAGCAAACGTCATCAGTGGTGTCCCTCTGGGTACTGTCTTGGGTTCGCCCTCTCTTTATAGTCTATATAAAATACATTTCAAGCGTCATTACACGCAGCAAAGTGAAAAATTCCCCGTTGACTCCAAGCTCCTGAAAAATCATCAACGGAACAAAAAGACCGAGCTCAACACCAGTCTGATTTATATGCTCTAAGTGAAGAGGGAGAGAAAAACGAAATGCAAATAAACGAGGGAAAATTTGAACTAATGCTTTCTGTTAAGAGGACTATGCTAAAACGATCATATTCTCTTCCTTCAGGGGAACCACTCACATCATCTAATAATATCAGAGACCGATGAGTAATTGTTGACGACAACCTCAGCTGGAATACCCACATCAAAAGTAAAATCGGTACAGCTCGGAAGATGAGCTCCTGGATCATAAGAACATTCCGTTCCAGAGAAAAAGGTGTCAGGATCCCTATTTTGTCCTTCTTTCTACAGCCACACCTCGAATACTGCTATCCATTGTGGTCCCCCCACACAACGCAAAACATTTCGAGAAGTGAATCATCCCAGAGGGCATTCACTAAAAGAATTGAAGACATGACTGATCTCGATTATTAGGGACGTCTAAAAGCATTGAATCTCTATTCTATCCAGCGCCACCCTAAGCGATGCATCATTTGCACAAGGTGGAGAATATACCATTAGCATTGTCCAAATGACCTTTAAAATAGTTTCAGAATTCATCAAAGGTTAGGAGCACGTGTCATACGTCCCTTACACAATTCAAGATCACAACGCATAAATACACTGCAACACAATTTCTTTTCCTCTAGCCTATTTACTATTATCTCAAATTAAATCAAAGAGAAAAAAATCCCATCACCTTGAAACAGAATCTGGGTAAATTACTTCAAAGGATACCAGACAAGCCATATATACCTGTATACAACTCACTCAACAAGAACTCCGTCCGTGAATTCACCGTGTTACCACAAAGCTTGACGTGAATTTAACAAATTCTATCAGGTATGTACTATTAAGTTATACGTGCCTAGGCCAATTTTTGGTCGAAACCTATCTGAGCTATGTGTGTTTGTGTATGTTTGTATGTGTGTGTGTGTCCGTTGCATTTGCTTGGAAACACACTAATAACATTTACTATTGTCACACTGGATTAATATTGGTGTAGTGGTGCATCTTTTGCATTAATACAAGGTTTTCTGTATCGTAAGGTGTTGAAAAGGGGAACTGAGACAACACTTGTACTGCAAACCTCTGTATTCTGTTTTCTCTTAGTGTTCGTCAACATTTAATATTTCAATATAACTGAACTGGAAAAGCATAAACAAGTATGATAGAATAAAGCATAGAAAGATTATTTATGATCTTATGTATTGAATGATGTATATGAAATATACTTTATATGAAGTGCGTTCAAAAAGTATCCGACATTTAGGAATTTTGAGATTCTTTATATTTCTCAAATTTTATTTATTCATATTCAAAATATACTCCTTGGGAGTTCACACACTTCTCACAGCGGTTCTGTAATTACCGTTAACATCTCTTGAACGCCTTCTCTGGAATTCTATAGAGCTCCGCCGTCGCTTTACTGATAACTCCCTCACCCTCAAATCTTTTCCCTTACAGCGTGGTTTTTAGATTTGGGGAGAGCCTGAAGTCACACAGTTCCAATTCGGGAGTGTAGGGAGCTTGCGGAATAAGTGGTGTGTTGTTCGGTGGGCAGAAATGTGGGGTGCATTGCCTTGGTGCGGATGCCACTTCTTCGTCGCCGACATGTTCGGGCACTTCGAGCACCTTGGACGCACAACATTGTGAAGTTGATAGTAGTATTTTTTTTTATGTTTTAGCTTTCTGTTGCATATTCATAATGCACAATACTGCAGGACTCAAAGCAGCAGGTCAACATTACCTTCACATTGCTGCGAAGCCCTCATGTTCTTCTGGACCTTAGTGATGACAAATATTTCTATTGGGAAGGCTGGAACTTGCTTTACGGATCGTAACCATAAACCCCTAATTTACCACTTGTGATGATGTTCTCATGAAGTCTGGGTCGTAGTTTGCACAGTCCAACATGTACTAACGATTTCTGTTTGTGCTTCTTCTGATGCTCCACCTGCATCTTGGAGACGAATTTCGCTGACACTTTCTGTATGCACAAATCCTCCATTAAAATTGAATGCACTCATACTGTGCTTATTTCAATTTGGTAAATAATTTTCAAGATTGTTACACGAGGTATTCGATGACACTTCACCGCACTTTCTCAATCGGCACCTTGTTTTGGCTTGTGGATGGCCTACTGAGCGTGTGTTGTCCTCCAATGAGGTTCGGTCAAGTTTCAAGGTGAAGTATCTCTCCTAGATCTGAATTTTGTCCATCACATCACCATCAAAGGACTGTTAAATATTTTGAGTGGTTTCAGCTTGAGTATCACCGAGATTTTTGTAAAACATGATGAAATATCTCTATGGTCCAGCATAAACAACAATCGGACGAGCGCGCACTCCACGCTTATACTCTAAATGCAACGGTTGGTAACCGACGCAGCCTACCGGTATAAAAGTTTTTGCTGTGTTCAGAAAGGCTGGCATATTTTCGAAACCAAGAGTTTTTGCCTCACGGCATTAATTTTGCCGGAAGAAAACAAGGCCGAATATTTTTTTCAGCGCACTTTGTAAAAAAAAAAAATTGTTTTAATTTTAATTGAAGAAAGAAAACATAAAACTAGTAGCAATATTCTGCGATTCATAGAGGCTGTGGGGATAAATTCAAGAATTTTCGCAAATCTGATGCAATCGCACTTGCATTTCTAGAATGTTAATGTAATTAAAAGAATACAAATCTGATGCAATCGCACTTGCATTTCTAGAATGTTAATGTAATTAAAAGAATACAAAAATAAACATACGATAATGCTTATAGAGATATTCTATACTGACCATTATTTAATCGAGCATTTGTTAATGAACATCAAGAAAGATACTCCCCAATATCTATAACGGTTAGAAATGTATGGCTTCTAGAATTTATGCAATGTTTATGACAATGTTTGAATTACCTACTTCGTTCAGAAGTTTATTTACCTGAGGCATGTAGACGCACGTATTGCTTCATAATAGTATATAGCTATATATATATATAAAACAGTCTTCTAAAATTAACAAACGGATGGCATATATCTTCTCTGAATAACGTGTGTATACTGCAGTTACTTCTCAGTTCGCTTTTGGAGCTAAAATTTAATTTACTATATTTAATCTGGTTCTTAATAGAAGTTAATGAAAGAATTACTGAAAAAAGTAAGCAACGTGAAGGATGTTTTCTTCGCCACAGTATATCAAATAAGATATTAAAGTAGCGGGGATTTAATATGTTACATAGCAGAACATACATGCGATACGATAGATCAAGAGATTTTCAAGCTTCAGTTGTTCGCCATTTTATAGTGCAAATATCACTTACAAAAATATGCACATTAAATGATCGTATAATCGAATAAATTGCGTGAGGAAGACAATCAATATCTATTTCCATTAATGGGATATTGTTGGAAGAAAGTTCAAACATTCCACATCAAAGAATATAAAAATAGAATTAATAAAAAGAAATACGTACGATATTACTAATGACAATAGATATATTATGAACGAAATCCAAATACAAAGGAGAGTTTGAAACCGAATGCAGAAGGCCGTTATTAAAATTTTATATTAGCCTCACCGCTTAAAGAAAAGGCTGAACATACATGCTAAGTATGGTTAGTTATGCAAAATCAGATATATAAATACATGCGAATGGCCGTGCACACGCGCACACACACGTACATATGCACGCACACACAGGTGTGTGAGAGTAAAAGTATTCCATTCTCGTAGACATGCAAAGGAATGTAGATATCAGGTGGCTTCATTTTCAATCTCTCCAATTGTCACTTCTGTAAGTGAATCTAAATGTAGCCTCCGTGTGTGTCATATCATGGCAGGAGTTATTTTGATGATGCGTGCGCTCGCGTGTGGGCATGTATGATCGGACATTTAATTACTTGTATATTGAGAACAATTTAATTCCAATTTTGGGTTTATAATACTGGTTTTATAAAACTGGATTCAAGTTTTGGCTCAAGGCCAGCAATTTCTTGGACTGGTTGGAATTAGTCACTCACCAGGTACTTCTGTTATCATCCTTGAAAGGATGAATGGCAAAGTTGACTGCAGCGGAATTTCAACTCGGAAACTAAGTTCGCTAAGCATTTTGTTAGGCGCGGAGACAATTTAGCACACCATAACTGTGTTATAGTATCCTGTGTGTTGATATTTAAAAATACGAGTTGGAATGTACAAATGTTTCCTTCCCCATTTTAAATGAACATAACTTTGTTAAAAAGGACTTTTTAAAAATTGTAAAAGTATCGTCTAAAATATATCGATACTTCCTCTACTACATGATAGTACACAAATGAGGCTTTGTTATCGCAGCAGTATATAATTATATACACAAATATACATGTGTATATATATGTGCGCATGTCTGTGTGTGTGTTTGCGTTTGTGTTTGTGTGTGTGTGTCTATGTAAGTATGTATGTATATGTATATATAGCAAGGAAAATAATTAGCGAATTACGCGCTTTTGGTTCTGCGTTGTTTACAATTGTTTCATCAACTTCAATGAAACCAATGTTGCTTAATGTTATTACCATATCCACAACTTCTGGTTTATCTCTGTGGACTAAAAAATCGCACCATGTCAACCCATGTTCGAATCAGCTAATCTGAATGTTGCCTAAACCAATGAGCTGATTCACTACTTATTTCAACGAAAGCTGTATATACACCTTTAATGTAACCATAAGTAGGCAGTCATAATTAAGCAAATCAATGGAAGAATATTATAGCTACCTACTGAAGATTACTTAAAATGTATTAATGAGGGTAGAAATTGATATTAATCAATTAAAACCAGTGGTCTAGCATATTAAAAAAAAACCGAAGATTAAAATTATATTACATACAAAAATAAGAGGAATGACCAGCAAAAGTGGACTCCGATATGCTAGAAATAGATGCCGAATCCTTTCGAGGTTAGATGATTCGGCATCTATTTCTAGCATATTGGAGTCCATTTGTGCCGGGCATTCCTCTTATTTTTGTACTGAAGATTACTTTAACACAGTATATTTCATTTTACTGTAATTGAAAAATCAATTAGTTTATTGCTTATTGTGATGTTTGGAAGTGTTGTCTTCAACATGGGTTGCCATGGACCGATTTCACATTGTAGGAAAATAATGCAGTACTAATTGACATGATAACGTCATGGTGCGCGATTGGTTTAATTCAATTTAATGAAACAATAGTAAACTAAGCAATAAACGCAGTCAGTTAACTCTATTCTTCGAGTTTCTTTCGTTATAAAGGGTGTCCACAAAGTGTGGGTATATGGGATTAACATACTTTTAAACAAAAGCAAAAAGTGAAAATGATTATTTCTTATATATGATTGTTAATGTTACAATTTTACTTACTCCATGTACACAGACTTGATAGATGTCTCGTGTGTTTCCCGTGCCATGACTTCCTAGAAGATCTCCCTATTTTTACCCTTCGGTACAAGTGCGTCCTGAGGCACGCTCCTGAATTATTCATTCCAGTTCACACTCTATATATGTTTATGGCCAGAACAGTGAAAAATGAACTTAATTGCATAGAAAGAAGACGACATTAATTTATAAATATTTCTCAAAATCTCTCTCGAAACAATAACGGTGTCAGACATTAGATACTAACAGTGATATATATTTGTATACATACATATATACATAACCACACACACACATACAAACACAAACACACACACACATATATATATATATATATATATATATATATACATATATATATGTATACATATATATATATATATATGTAT
>NC_068981.1:13031675-13032158 GCF_001194135.2 Octopus bimaculoides
ATATATACATACGTATATCCATATATATATATGTGCTTATGTATGTATGATGTATATACTTTCTTCTGTAATTCTTTTTCCCTTTTAGAAAACTTTTCCCAGTATAGGCAAGTATCTATACAATTATATTTTCTACTATTTAGCCTAATGTTTGAAATAAAAAGTAATTTTCATAAGCAAATCGGTTCAAGATTCATAGCATAATTATATATAAAAATGGTATTTATTTGCATCGTCAAACTGAGTTTTTGATGCAAGAGGCAATTATACACAGACATATACACTCCTATATATATTCAACGTATCTATACAAACGCATCCATGCGCACACAATACGCACACACACACACGCACTCACACACACATATATATAAATTGTACATGAAATTTAGAAACATACAGGTTCATATAAAAATGTGTGTATATATATATATATATATGTGTGTGTGTGTATATATATATATATATATATATATATATATA
>NC_068981.1:13032305-13033092 GCF_001194135.2 Octopus bimaculoides
GTGTGTGTGTGTGTGTGTGTGTGTGTGTGTGTGTGTGTGTGTGTGTGTGTGTGTGTGTGTGTGTGTGTGTGTGCACGTGTGTCTCTAGTGTAATATATTTGTATATGTACGTATATTTATTCTAAGTTCGGGAAAGAAAACTAATAGACAAATGAGAAAACACTTAATATGATCTTAAATAATTCATGACAATGTCTCTAAAACTATAATCTGTTCTGTTTTTCTCTTCAATTCTTTCAGCTTCATGTAATTTAAAGTCCGCAGTATTCATCGTATAACTTTCCAAAATATATTACGTTACCTTCCTTTTTCTAAATTCAATCTGCCTTCTTGGTATTTCGGTAAAGGTTAAGTATCGACAATTCCTCTAATATTTTTTGTCTAAATGTATATATTTTTGTCATTATATTTATATGTATTATTCATGTATTTTATCAAATGCAAATTATAGCGAAAAACTAATTTCTGTTATGGAAACCTAAATTTTCTAAGCACATATATGAATAATCTCACACCGAGTCATATACACATTTAGAATATCTTTACATTTATATATAAATTTTTCCTTCTTTCAAGCTATCACGTATACTAACCGATATTTATCTTATATTAAGTTTTTAATATCTCATTTAGTTTTCTCTGCATATAATTATCTCTCTCCCCACTCAGTATCTCACTCCACACACACACACACACACACACACACACACACACACACACATGTTCACATAGTATTGTGTGTATGTGTATGTGCGTATACTGCATATTGTTGTATGCATGACAGTGC
>NC_068981.1:13033205-13037813 GCF_001194135.2 Octopus bimaculoides
ATATATATATATATATATATATATAGAAAGAGAGAGAGAGAGAGATTGGCATAAATAAGTATATATGTATATATATATATGTACACAGAAATAATAAAATAAATAAGCAAACTTATAACCATTGAAATTTATTTAAATCTGAAATTATTCATTCAAAATATTTATTAATTGTTATCATGTGGATATTTAATATCTATTAGACATGCCTTTTGTATTTTTCAAAGCAGGGACCCTATTATGCATGTTACTAATCAAATGACAATAATCTCTTGTGGAATTTCTTGCCAAATTTTACGCAGTAGTCCGAACATTTCTGGCTTTGAAGATGCTTTTTGTTTCTTTTTATGCAGTGTCCTATCCAGTATACCCCAGAAGTGTTCAATAGAGTTTATATCGAGTGAGTGGTTTGGCCGTGGAAGCTTTTTAATGTCATTCTCATTCAACAAGTCGTGGGTCATTTTAGCCGTGTTACAAGGTGCCTAATATTCCATAAATAAGTATTCTTTAATCATTTCGCTACTCGAGAAATTTAGTAGGAGACCTTACTGCAATATGGACATATATTTACATTAGTTTATGTTTCCCTCACATTCCATCACCTCTAATCTATCACTGCTCCAAATTGCTGCCTAGACCATTACAGAATAGCTGCCATGTTTCATTGTTGTTTGCAAACTTTTATCATCAAATTCGCGATCACAGTGTCGCCAAAAAACTGTCTGAAAATACAGCACATCTAGACTCATTAGAGAATATAACTGTGTCCCAAAATGCTAGTGGCCTCTTCACTATCTCACTGGCCCCATTTTTACTCCGCTTGATTTTGGCTGGTCGAAGAAGTGGCTTCCGTCTTGCTGCTCTACCATAGTAGCCAAGTTTGTGAAGATACCTGACAGCTGTTCTGGGACTGGGACTGATATCAACGTATTCTGCTATGTCACGCGCTTTGCAATGAAGATTATCCTCCATACTCCTCTTAACAAAGAGAAGGGTCCTGTCTGGGGGCTCTGGTTAATTTCGGTGAGGTGATGTGGATCTCTTCCTCTCTCTGGTGATTTCCACAATCACTATATTAACTGTAGAAAGCTGGATTACAAGGTTTTCTGCGATTTTACGTTGAATACCTCCACCTTCCGAATGATCCAAAATATGGCCTTTTTGAAATTCAGACAGTTGCAGAGCTTCTTTTGTGCGTGGCATTATTAAACAGTCACATATAGAACATGAAACATAAAATAGTCAATTAATAAAACTTATAAACATTTATAAGTTAGAATAAACATAAAACGATGTTTTATGAGTTGTCAATTTACTTCTGTCACACCTGGTATATGCGTGTGCGCATGAGTATGTTTATTATGTGTCTGTGTGCGCGCGAACTGGCGCGCTTGAATGTGTTAAAACAACGGGAAACTGACAGAAATAATCCAGAACGTTCCTTGGTTTGTATTTGAGCAACATAGACAAATATTTCAAACTTTATACAACATAAAGTTTTGCTTTTTTAAGAGGGTTGGCTGACTATGAAGCAATGACGTCAGAGCATGAATTTGCATGCCTCAAATTCAACGCTTATTATAGATAACCACATTGTTTTTTGATCGTCTAAAACGATATCTGACTGTCAAAAGAGAACTTCAAATGAAGTCTTGAAAAGTTATTAGTTCCGACTTCAAAGAAAACTTAAAAAGAAATTAGTAAAGAATTCTCTTGGAAAAGGACAAAATTTTACATGTGGTTATCAAGTTTCTGCTGAAGAAGTGTTAGACCCTCAAGGCTATCAATGCTGGCATGGATGTTACATTGGAGGTTTACGCTCCACCTTTATGAACAGTGCAAAACTGGAGAGCCGAATTTAGGAAGAGAGAGAGAGAGAGAGAAAGAGATTTGAATATGGCCCAAGATGTAGACGTCTTGCAATTGCTATCACATATGAAAACATTGTCACAGGAGAATATCCCGTGAGTGAGATAAGAATATTCTGCACAATGGTTTTGGTGTGACGAAGGTTTCTGCTCTGTGGGTGCCAAGTCTCCTGACACCTGATCAAAGCGCACCAGTGTGATCCCATCACAGGAAAATCGGACATAATTGAGACTGATTCAACCGGTTTCCTTTGAGACTGATTCAACTGGTTTCCGTGTTGGCTTCATCACTTTGAGTCAGCTACAAAGACACAATCCATGCAATTTAAACAATCTCATTCACCCGCTCCACAGAAGTCCAAGGTCGTTTCATCTGTAAGCAAAGCGATGGCTTCAACATTAGGGAATATAAAGTATATTGTGTTTATTGACTTTCTTCAAAAGAGCCCCACGATAAACGAAGTGTACTATGCCAACTTGCTGAGGCAGTTACGAAAATCTATCAAAATCAAATGTCGAGGAAGACTAACGAAAACGTCTGTTTTATCAGTACAATGCTCCAACAAAAGACCCTTGTTTTCAATGGCTACCGTGCTTGGCTGTGGATTTGAATTGGTTGATCACCAACCCTATAATCCTGATTTGGTCTCATCTGACAATCCTCTGTTACCCAACATGAAAATCACCACTTGTCAGGGAACCAGAATCTCAGTGATGATGACATCATATCTGTTGTTGACTTTTATTACCAACAAAATGAATGATTATTCATTAATAGGATACAAACACTGCAACGCCGATGGAAAAATAGCGTGGACAATATGAAGGATTGTAGAAAAATAAATGGTCATATGCCATGGGAATATCCTGTCCAACATATGAAATTTCCCGCCGATCCTTGTAAAGTTTGCAGTATCTCTAGACGAAATATCATAATTCCCAAATTGAGAACAATTCCATGTGAGAAGGTGATACACTTTCAAGGACCATGAATTTTCGGAAGTTAATATGACTTTAAGAAAAAAGACTATGTTTGTTGTCTGAAGATAAGTCATCTATGGACACGTCTTCAGGAGTGGTTCAAAACTGCCATTTGATTATTGTTACATACCCGCTTGAGGGGGAGATAATTTGAATGAAACAAACATTGAAACTTTATTGAATTCGTTATATATGTATTGCATGTTTTTCATATAAATACCGCATTCCCCTCTAAGTCATGTCTCTCAGCTCAATTTTGTTTAACTTAAGCACATTGCCTTTCACATAGATGCTTTCAACTATTTTTCTATATGAACAAGTCTCCAGTGTGGAGTTAATTGGTCATGAATATTGTCTTGCTGATGAGGCTTATTGACGTTGAAACATATGTACACGACTCTTCTTTTAACCACACGCAATTCGCTCATCATCTTTCATAATGGCAAGTCAACAACAAATAATTTTAGAATTTTGAAATTTGAAAGGATTGTAATTTTAATAAATTACCATTTCAGTCATGTAGTTTTCATAACTTAAAAACGACTTGGAAAAATGGATTTCTTTAAAACGTTTTCTGATAAATTCAGCCACAGGTATTGCATGAGAATGCATACATATGATAGCTAATTGCATGCATATTGTTGAAATTATATATGTGGAAATCATGCATTTATCAGCATCATCCGGCCGTGAGAAATTCTTGCTAAACGTGCTCTTCCCAGAATTCCTAGCTCGTGTTTTGGTCTATGCATTGCTTTTCGGTTTATCCCACGTTATCCATGCCAACTTTAATTTGTCAACATGTGCGTCTTCACTAGCATATTTCTGCTGGGTTCCGATCCAAATCATATGTTACAAGGTCCATAGAATCTTGTAAAAGTATGATCTCTTCATCTCTTGAAAATTTGCAGCAGGATACGCCTTAAGAGGCACTTTGTTTTCTCGGGATTTTTAAAAATGTTTATTCGATTTTGTACTCAGCGTTTTACCTTCAGCTCTCTTACTCACGATTCCTAACCATTTTCCATCTGGATATTACTAGCCTACCCCATTTATCATTACGCTTCAATTAGTTTTTCTCTTTCTGTGATTGATAGCCTATACGAATTTTAATGACCCTTCTGAGCAAATATTAACAACCTTAATGAGCAAATACATTCTCACCAGCTTTTCAGTTCGCTTGATACTTTTCAAATTATTATTCGAATTTCTTGAATAGCTTTATAGGGGAGGAAACACTCTAGTTTATTCCGTTGCTTGTGTTGATACTGCTACGGCTGTTAATGTCTTTTTCATTGTTGTTTTCTTGTTTTATCCAGGTAGCCTTAATTAAGAAGATTTATAGCATGGACGTATTCGACCAAATGATTTTTAGCATTTATTTCCCATTTTCAATACTCCACATACAAAGTGAATCTGGTCCATTTAGGAATACAGTGTGTTTCATGTTCAGGAGAATATTACTTCAGCATCATTATCTCATTGTAACTTCTTCTACTGAGAAACACACTCATGTATGTTCATGTGCAGAATTTTACTGTACTTTCGGTTCTCTGTTTTTGTTGCTTTTCGTTACCAACAGAATTTTGCGTACGTATTCACAAGGATTCCGGTTAGATATGTCACTCTAATAAATTCCTAGCCATATACAGGATACCTACAAATAACTGAAGAACAAATATTTTTCAAACACAAAATACATAACACACACACACACACACACACACACACACACACACACACACACACACACACACACACA
>NC_068981.1:13038431-13043164 GCF_001194135.2 Octopus bimaculoides
GAGAACTGCACTGTATAACACGTTAATTATATATTAAAAGAAAATACGTAGTCTACCGTACATGTGTAAACAAAGAATGGCCCATGTTTTACGGAAAACGAAACTCGGAGGCACTAATTGAGAATGATTCCCCCCAGACACAACAGTATATATATATATATATATATATATATATATATATATATAATGATTATCATTTAGATTAACCTTGTTATATCTAACTTTTCTCTGTGTTATTTCTATGCTATAACTTCCTAACTACCTTAAACGTCGACGTGTTTTATCTTCCATTGTCAGTCTTTTATAATTTGTCTGATAAGTGGATTAAAGAAGTTCAGAACATTCTGGCTGAATTTGTAATTCGGGCAATACATCTGGCATTTAATTCAGATATATTCGTGTATTGAACGGCTGATAATTTCTCTTCATGTGTATGTGTTCAATGTCGGCGTATTTTTCATTTCGTCTCAGTGTTTCATTTAATCGAAAGTTAGTAGAGATGTTTTGTATATCCGATATGTACATATTACTAAAGATTTCGATTTCTTTCAAAAAAAAACACGTCTCGACGGCGTTAATATATTGGTTCCACTCAATGTAAATTGGCAGCAATAAACAGTGGCAAATATATCCCCGTCGCTGAGAAAACAAGACTGCGAAGTTTTGTAAAGTTTGACGGATATCGCATTTTTATATTATTCCGAATTGAATATATAGAATTAAAAATAAACATTACTAAACGTCATCAGAAAGAATCATCAAAAAGAAAATCTCTTTCTCTTTCACATTATATACACATGCATATAAGCAGATATATACAAACATATGTAGATATGCATACACCAACTACAGGTAAATACAAAAGTAGATTACTTCTCACAAAAATCTATCAATGCTCTATGCAAAAGAACGGAGTGTATGTGCATATGTGTGTCCGAAGCACCTCTGGTATCCTCCTAAAAGAAGACCATGGGAGCATTAGTAACACAACTGCAAATAAGTTTTTTGAGCTTCCTTGCAAGGGATCGAAATGACAGAAAGTTGAAGGAGGGCTTAATATGTCTTATCCATAAAGGGGTGGGTAGAGCAGATGTTAACAATTATAGGCCTCTCTCTCTAACCTAAAATGTCAGCAATGTCTTGGGACTCATTGATAAGTAATTGATCACATTCCTAGAACATAATGACGTCCTCCCTGGCACTCAGTATGACGTCTGTTCAGGAAGAGGCTGCCAAACACTGCTTTCACATCATTATGACTGGATGTTGAAACGGCAACTGAATCAATCAAATGTGGATGTGATACATCTCAATTTTGCAAAGAACTTTTATAAAGGTGTTCATATAAGGTTGTTTATAATAAGTCTGTTCATATAAGGTTGTTTATAATAAGTCTGTTCATATAAGGTTGTTTTATAAGGTTATTTTATAAGGTTGTTCATATATATCATCTGCAGGCTGGCCATAGCAGGAAAACAGTGTGAGTCGTTACCTGAATTTTTGAATTAGAGGGTCTAGGCTGTAGCAGTCAAATGGCTCCTCTCCAAGTAGACATTGATACCTGGTGGATAGCCTCAGAGAAATGTCTTCAGGCCGATGCTGTTTTTGGTGGCTCTGTCAGACACGCCATCATTTATACAATACCCAATCTCTCTGCCTACGCGGATGTTACAAAATTAGCAGAAGTAGCCAAGAACCCACTCGATTCTAATCTTCTACAGAAATATTTGTATGCCATATACAAGTCGGTTGAAGTTAATAATATACTGTGCAATGCATCATATTTCTAAGTCCCCCCCCCCACTATCAGCCAATTTTTTACTTCCAAACATACTTTGAATCAACGTGCAGCATTTCCAGAAACAAACATAGTGCTCGACATAGGGACTCGTATCTGCATTAAGCGTAATTTCTTGAATATATCGCCAATACGGTTTCAATGTACCAGAGAGTGGCCGCATGGATTCTGAGATCAAGGATCTATGTTGTCCGTACGGAGGGCATTTTTCCTCAATTGTTTTGTCTGCTGCTCTCTACTATGGTCGGATTAGACTGTAGAACTAGTAGCAGAAGTCGAGGTCGTTCAGCGGTGCGACACCAGGAAGATTACAACAGTGAAACACTTGAAATATCGGGAGAAATTAAAAGAATTGCAACTCTTCCACCTTGAGGTGAGAGATATGGAATGATGTGCATTAGAGATCTAAGAAGGTCTGGCAACAAACTTTGACATCGATTGATACATCAGCACCGACGTTGGACGTCATAGTACTCTTTCAAAAGCCCCATCCATCCCACCTAGTATAAGGACAACGTATTCCAATATCTTGGGTATTTAAGGCCCATAGTTACTTAATATCTTCCCCAAAATCTAATATATTCTCATACTGGGTTGGGAGTTAGATGTGTTCAAGACAATTTAACCTCACTGACCAAGTTGCTACATTACGGCAAGAAATTCAAAAGAAGCCAGGAATATCAAATTCCATTCTCCACAAAAAGTAATCACAATTGGATAACCCTCCTCCACCAAAAAGAAATCATAAAAGAATGACCATTTCAAAGTTAATGGCACTGGAGGTGCACAAGCACAGCAACATATTTTCGAATGAAACATTTTAAAGAATATGTATATATGCATATACATGTGCACACAATCACAGCTGCGCATGCACACACACATATACACATACGCATGTATTGAAGCAAAATTAAACCAGCATATATATAAATACGAACATTAACACATACAAATATGCGTGTATGCATTTATACGTGTCTGTATGTACGTACGAATGTACGTATGTATGTGTGTATGTATGTATGTATTTATATATATATATGCTTGTACACCTGTATATTTCGGCCGCTTATATCAGTTTGGCTATGTAATAATACATATATTATTAACTCCATACACGGTACAGCAGTATTAAGCTCTAAAAATATGAAGTTTAAAACATTTAATCTTGTGCTATGGTTTTGAGCATTTGTGGCATAATTGTCTTACGATGGATATTAAGATACTCTTGGAATAACAGCGAATTATACAGTGAAGTCATGTATTGCAGCATTGAATAAGGGTTTACTTGAAAATTTTAAAGAATGAATTGCATGATTTGAAACCCTTTATTTGTCCAAATGTAAACATGAATATATTTCCAACCATGGCAGAAAAGTAAGCGCTTTTAGATACAGGAGGGAATGTTAGCAAATAATTCCAGGTTGTATTGGTTTCAAATTTTGGCAGCAGGAACAAATCGGTAACATCGCTTCCAGTGTTCAACTGCCTCGTATTCTATAGACCCCGAAAGAAAGAAAGGCAAAGATGACCTCCGCGACATACTATATCGGCCCGAGAAAACAAAATGGATGCGGTAGTACGTATTTATGAAAAAAGCAGTTACTAAACACAGCAAGGAACATCACTAGACAAATTTTAAAAAATTATGAATAATAGAATTATACTGACAAATAAGTATTTTTTCATAATGATTTTGGTTTATGTCGTTTTAGATACATATGAGGTGTTGCCACGGTAGCTTGATGAGCGACACAATGCAAAAATATTACTTCCCTCGTGTAATGAAATTGTACAAAATAATATTAATATGGAGATTTAAAGTATATGATTAAATAGTACACATACATCAATATAGTGGCTTACACATATACAGACGCACATTTACACATATGTGTACACACACACACACACACACACACCCACACCCACACCCACACACACACACACACACACACACACACACAGGGATAATAATATCGACAGGTAGTATTTTTGAAATTTAACAATATGGTTTTAATGAAATAAAATTATATTATTACTTTTCCATTGTATTTGAATACAAATCGAGAATTTTCTAGTAACACAAAGGAAACAAATTAAAAGGATGAAATAAAGGATCGATAATACTACACAGAACTTTTTTTTTTTCCAGCGTTTTAGTAGCACGAAATCCTGTTTAAGTGATATGAAACATTATCCACTACGAGCTTTAGTTCATGTTAACAAATCATTGCGGATAGAAGAGTAGAAAATCTGTGAAAATCTCTATACAATATATGTATTTTTTTGCGTTTTGTCCTCTTTATTTCACCAGGCAACATTCATATTATGACGACCTCGCAGAATTGTAATATCTACGGAAAAATGCTTTATATTATATATTCTTCCTTTGTAGATTTTGAATTCAAATCCCACCAAAATTAAATCATACTTCCATTCATTGACACGTGATATAATTAATGCTGGTCAAATACCGTTTTGCATGGTATCCACTAACGACAAACACCCAAAATTCCATAATTTGTAATTTTCTTTTTGCTTAAATCAGGAACGGATATATGTACTTTACATTTCTATTTCTTAATATTCTTTTTATTCAGTGTTGAACGTAAAGATACATACCTTAAAATTACCGTGTGTTTCGAACATACAACATCTACGTTAGGTTGCCTTTGGCCTAAAAAGTAACAAAAGTATCGTATGATTGTAGAAAAGAATTGCAACTCATTGCGAATATAATTGTACAAACAGTAGCAGAGCAAACAAATAGAATGTTCAAACATTCAATGTTAAACAAGTTTTTTTTTTCTTGGCTTGATAGTTCGATAGGATTTACGGATCAAAAGAAAACGAGGTATTTCATTTGTAAAATAAATTCAATTAATGTCAGATTTATATACATACATACATATACACATATTATATATAT
>NC_068981.1:13043710-13056194 GCF_001194135.2 Octopus bimaculoides
TATATATATATATATATATATATATATATATATTATGAATGTGTGTAAGCGCGCCTATGTAAATATATATATATATATATATATATACATATATACAATTCGTATTTAAATTTTTTTTTTCAAAATACTATAGGATTTTGATGTTACAGAATACAAGAAGCAAACGCACATTTATTAATCGAAGTAGTCTTTGCTTGAACTCATAGCCATAACGTAATTATGTGATTCACATAGAGAAGCAGGTTTTTACCTGCACACACTATATATACACATTTATACAAACATAATCAATATATACTGACTTATACAGGAATTACATTAAAAACAACGCAAAGTACACACAAACTAATCTACACAAACACGCACCCATTCATATACACAAATGTGGGTGCGCAATGGTTAAGGCAGCCGACTCGCGGTCATAGGATCGCCGTTTCGATTCCCATGCCCGGATTTGTGAGTGTCTATTGTGCGAAAACACCTAAAGCTCCACGTAGGTCCGGCAGACGTGTGGTGGTGAACCCTGCTGTATTCTTTCACCACAACAGTCTCTCACTCTTTATTCCTGTTTCTGTTGTACCTGTATTTCTCCGCGAGAACTACGTTAAGGTTACACGTGTCTGTGGAGTGCTCAGTCACTTGCACGTTAATTTCACGAGCAGGCTTTCCATTGATCAGATTAAGTGGAACCCAGTCGTCGTAACCGACGAGTACCACGATATACACACGAACACTAACATTCGATGATATGCTGTTAACGTAATCGTTTCGTATCCACGGTGTTTGTGGTTCCAGTTCATTGAAAATATGTCCATTAGTTTCTTTAGTTTTGGTAACCAAATCTTTTAAGAATAATTTATGGCGTAGTGAATTTCGAATCCTTCCTATGTATGTGTCAATATCTGCGTGAAGATCTTTAAACATCATGAATGTCTCCTTAACGCCCATCATCCTGTATTGGTGTGTTTCCGTTCTTGAAAATGTGTGGTCTATTGAAACGACACCGTTATAATATGGGCCAATCTTCTGGTGGACTTGTTCGAACTGGACACTTAAAGTGGTGTCAGACATAGCAACTGTTCAATGATTGAGACAATTTAAAGCCCCCCCCCCCATATATATATATATATATATATATATAAGGGAATATCTATACAAGAATGCCTCACGTTAATTACCGTAATAAACACATTTTGTATATGTATATATATATATATATATATATATATATATTTCCATACATACATATATACATACATATATGCATAAAGAATGTAAAGGAGATAGAAATGATGTTTGGAGACAGCAAAGAGAGGTCGCTCACTTGCAAACGGATTACCCTGAAGCAGGAACTGAAGGTTGTCAGTGAGAATCTCCGACACCAGAAGAGAGTCAACGCGAAAAACAATGAACAGAAATGTTAACCGGGATTAGACAGAGACATGAGAGGAGGAGTAGTGAACATCTCAGAAACTCCGTCAAGAGAACACATTCACACTTTCTGGAGGAAAAACTGGAGTGAAAAGGAATTTAACCATGAACCTCCGTGGTTGGAAGAAATCCGAACACGTTATTGCCTCTGCATTACCGGCAACGGGTACAGAATCGATGGTGATAACCCTGCGACTTTGGTCCAGAAACTCCATGATGGAAAAGCACCTGGGAGTGATTTGACTATTGGATATTGATACAAGAAGCTAACCTTCTACTGATCATATCTTATCAATCTGTACCAGCATGCTCTCAATGGGAACAGTGTGAAACTACACTGGTTAACCCTGGCAGTGACAAAGTCGATCCCCAAATGCAGAACCACCCACATGGCGAAAGACCTACCGGCCAATTGCATTCCAGAACTTAATGTATGGGATATAAACAGCATTCTTAAATCTCTTTCTCTTGGACCATTGTGAAACCGATAATATCATCACAGCAGAATACGCAGCTTGAACGAGAGGAGTCTGTGATGTCCCGAGCAATTGCTAATCAACAAAAGTGTGATATCAAAGGTGCGAGAGCATAGAAGGAACCCTGTTACAATGTGGTTAGACTATAAGAAAGCCGTTGACTCTGCTCGCCACTCAGGGATGTTAGAAGCCCTTCGATTTACTAAAGTTCCAGTGACCATAGTCAAAACCATAGCTGACCCAATTTAATCGTGTGCCACCGTCTTGAAATTAAGCACAAAGTTTGACTGTATGATCACTGGAAGATTACAGTATCGCAAAGGCATATCCCAAGAGAACAGCCTCTTTGCGATGTTGTTTCTCATTTCTGTAAACTCCTTGCCATTCGTATTAAGGAAGTCTGAAGGATATCTCACTGGTTCACAAAGAAGCAGAACTGTCAACATTACACAGTTTCTTTGTGGATGTCTTGTAACTTTATGCAAAGAAAATACATGAGATGAAAAATAGCCTTGACCTGGTTACATCAATCTTAAAAGATGTAGGGTTGGCTTTGGGACAGAGTAAATGTTGTTATATTGTTGTGGAAAGGAGCAAGACTGTAAACCAGACTAGCAACATATCCCCTGTGTCTGATGATGACTGCTACAGGTATATATGTGTGGATGAAAACATATTTTTCAATGGCACCTCTAACAAAACATATGTTGCTAAATAAAATTACACCTGAATAAAGATAATTTGAACCTCATAACTCTCTGCATTCAGTAAATCAGTAGCCCAGAATGTTTTTGCAGTACCGGTACTCATTCCAATATTTGGGCTGCTTGCTTGGTCGCTTGATGAGATACGAGCCATTGATGTGAAAACCTGGAAACTACTAACAAGCACATGCAAATTTCCATATAAAAAGTGAAGCAAACCGCCTCTACGAAAGCGAAAACAAGGCAGCATATGCATAGCATCGATCCAAAATGCTTTTGAATATCGTATCATATCCCTTGCGCAATATATCTTAAACACCAAGTGTCGAAGTGCATCCCTTGACCAAGTTTGTATACATGAGGCTGTTGATATCGTAAAACTTTGAAGGCTGCTCCCTGAGCAACACTCCTTGTCTAATAACCTTAAATAGATCCCCAAAGAAATCGTACGACGACCCTAGTGCAACGAATCATTAGATGAAAGGATGAGCCTATACGAGCAGAAGAATATGCATAGATATGTTAGTTGAAAGCTCCGAGTTGATAGAAATACCATGGACCAACATCTGGATTACTACCTCCCACTATGGACTGTGTATGTTTGCAGTTCAGGAACAGGAAATAACAAAACACCTGCTGCACAAAAGGGATAAAGTTGTGGGAAAAGCAGTAAAATGTGATTACCGATGCAGACCTTGTGGAATTAACACCGGAGATGTCACCCACAACATAAACTGTTGTCGGAAAATTCATCGTCATGGTATTATCTAGAGATGAGACATGATGGAGCTAGATCACTCTATAATGAAATTCGTCGGAAAGATAATCGCGAGAACCAAAAAATAAGAATCCACAGTATGGTGGAAGCCTTTGTCATTCATAATAACAAGGAGTACTATTGGAACGTGCCAATGAAAAACCCAAGAAAATGTATGCACAACAGATCTGATATAATGATTTGGGACAGGGAAAAGAAAATTTGTACAGTTGTAGAAATTAGATGCCCAGCAGATGTTAACAGTGAAAACTAGAATACCTAAGCAGAAGTACTGGGAAATCTGCAGTTACTCTACACATATTACGAGTTCAAATTTATACCCGTAATTATTGTGGTCCTGGCATATGTAACACAATTCATAATTAGTAATCTTTTGAAATTAGGCTTTTCAAAAACCTCAGAAAGGAGAAGGTTTATGCAAAGACTACATATAGATATAGAACTGGAAAGTAACTTAAAAATTTCAGCTTGCTCGGCATCATCAGATTATGGCATACTTTGTTTCTTTCTGCTTATATAAAACTTGTACTTTCATTTAACCGGCCGTATAGATAATGATATTTAGTGATATGCCTTCATATAGGGAGAAGGGTGAGTGAGAAATATATTAAAGACTATTAAATGGAAACGATAGGTATTAAGATGCTCTCTATCTCCAAACGCATAAAAGGAAATATGGTCACACACATAAACAGAGAGACGGAGAAAGAAAGATAAAAGGAGCTAGAGAACGAAAGGAACATTAAACGAGGGCGACATTGAAAAACATGAAAGCCAAGTCAGTGATCCTAGAATCAGTGACGTCAATGAAGAGGCGTTAAGACGGACGTGTCAAAATGGAATGCATACGTAACACTCTAGAAGAAATAACCTGAAAAGCCACATCCCAATACTTATAAGATGTGGTATCTCCCACAGAAATTCTAAATCTTCTCAACTGATAGGCGTATTTCTCATTCAAACACCGATTAGTTTGAATGAATTCACGATTAATTTACGAACATGTAAAATTATAGATCTTACACTCAATCAATGTAGATGCAAGAATATATATACAAATGATAGTACAATCAGGTAACAATGCAAAATCTTCATAATAAAATCACAATGACTATATTGCTTTAGACAATGGTGTAATGTTAATACACAAGGAAACAAATTGTCTATTTCTAACAAAATTAAATTAAATACAGACACCGAAGTATTTACCGATAGAAACCCATCCAAATACTTTGAACTTGATCAAAGACATAAAAATGCAACACAGAAACAAAGACAATGATAGCATTGTAACTGAATTCGCTGCTGGAGGCGGGGTATTATGCAATTAAAAACACACAGACATACATAGAAACATACATACACACATACATGCTTATCTCTCTCTCTCTGTCTCTCTCTCTCTCTCTCTCTCTCTCTCTCTCTCTCTCTCTCTCTATATATATATATATATATATATATATATATATATATATATATCATCCTCTCTCATCCTTTCTCTAGTAACTTTTTCACCCTTTCACCGTTTTTTATCCGTCTATCTCCCCTTTCTTCTTTACACTCTCTCGTTGCTCATACGTGACCATCGTCCATCTTTCATTTCATCACGCGATCATCTTTCTTTTCTTTCAGGGCTGTCCTAAAGACTGAATGTATCCTATCTATCTATATAGACGTTATTATAATTAGCATTATCATTGTTATCCTTAATAGTGAAGCTGACGACGGGTACCTCTTTGGGATTTCTTATGTTATTCATTTTATCCTTCTTATATCTGTGTGTACTTCTAGAATTTACAAATTAATTTTTAATATAATTAAAATTGTTATCAGTGTTTCGTATCATAGGTATTTGTATAATTTCCATTATTACGGGGAAAGTGTTTAATTCCATCCTTATACTCTGCATTTTTAACTGCTACATTTTACTTATCCTTGTGTTTATTAAATATCGCTTCATTTGAAGAAAGGTTTGAGACTATGTTCCCTTTTATTTATCAAAATAGCTCTTTTTATTGATTGGGGATGGTTACTGAAATTAATTATATATCTTAAATTAGAGTTAAGTTTCATATACGGTTCATGTAGTCAAGTGTTAAGGTTACAGTTTGCGTCTAAATAGTTAATGGAGTAATTTTTATTTCATATAGTTATAGAGAGACCAAATCTACTGAAAAATTTATGGATGCGTTTCTTTAATAAATACAATCCATTTGCAATCCATCCGTCATATCAACGCACCGCTCAAAATCTCACATGTAAGAAATGTAAGCCTAATGTAAGAAAATCATTATAAAATATCACAAAAATAGAAGCACACTCAATATTGCTTGTCTGTAGTAACACATAGGAAGTAATATAGGATTGGTTTCATAGGATCGCAAAGAAAAATGGATGCTACTTCTTACAATTGCAGATGAAGGATTATTACGCGTCAATAGCAATGACTATTCTCATAGCTGCTTTGAAATTAGCAAAGACAATAACAAGATTAAACAACTTTGAAATAAACCTTTAAACATTTGTAATTGGGAGCATATGCTAGGTATGTCAGCTGTAGGGGAAGGCTTTTTAAGGTTCATAAAATAGTGTAAATAGGTGTGTATATGTATGTATATATATATATATATATGCATATATATATATATATATGCATATATACAAAAATCTATGTTGATTCACTCAAAGCTATAAGTTACAGGATCCCTTACAAATGTAGAGTATTCTTTAATACATTATAACTGATTTTCTGTATCTGCCCGATCATCAGCTGGTAAACCAAGCCTGGTTTTCCTTAGAAATAACCATTGTCTGAAAGAGTTTTGGCATATGAAATTAAGTTTGAATAAAACGCTTATATTTATGTTCTTTTATTTCAAAACATTTGTGAACGACATGTGCGGAAACGCCTGCCTCGAGCTTATGCTTTTGACGTTTCTCTTCTGGTTCTCAAGGTAATATTATTATAAATGGCACATATTCCATTAGAAGCGAAGTCATGAAGTAGCGTTGCTGTTTACGTAATGCTCCAAAATGAAACTTTTAAATAATACTAATATTTTTTTTTCAAAAATGTCTGTATGAATATATTCATCCTGTACGCGCCTGTATAAATGCATACATATACACATATGTACACTCATATATACACATATATATACAGAATTATATATTCATGTATACATATACACATACGCAAATATAGATGCAGACTCACACATTAAAACATACAAATTTAGGAAACCATTTTTTCCGAACAAGTACGAAATTCAAGCAAGTTTACATTTGCATCGCTGCTGTTTGAATCAACATTGACACTGTATGCTATCGATTTTTTCCAGACAGCTACTGTCTGGTGGAGCATTCTAATGAATTCTAAAATTGCAAGCTTTGCGCTTGTTAGCTGTTTGTATCTCTCTTCCATTCAGATTCGCAACATTATGACCTCTAATATAATACCCAAAATTCGTAGATGCTGAACAACTAAACTTAACAGACGGACTCACAGATTGAGTTACAGTGCGTCATAGAGAGAGAGAGAGAGAGAGAGAGAGAGAGAGAGAGAGAGAGAGAGAGAGAGGGGAGAGAGAGAGAGAGAGAGAGGGAGAGAGACAGAGAGACAGACAGACATAGGTTTCTCAGTTACGGAATACAGATTGCAAAATTAAAACATTTGAAACAGCTTTCAAAAGCCTCACTCCAAGTGAAAATGATAATTAGAATGAATATTCCAGCAGCAAAAGTTGAGTTGCAAATACATCTCTCTTATAAAAACAAAACTAGGAATACAAAGGAAAATGAATAATGAAATGAAGACTCGCTACTCTGAAGATTAATAGAATCTAAACGTTTCAAAACAATGAAATATTGCAAATAAAATGCAACATAACGTTCAGGAAACAGCAGAGAATACACCCCATGGTGAATAAAGAGCAACACCAGATAGACATAATATAATTCAAAACGCAAACTAAAAGAGTCCGACAACTTTGGGCCACACACTTCTCTAGGTATATGTCTAGCCGCTAATATGTACACATATAAAACAAATAAATAAGAATTAACAACAATTTCAAAATGTTCAATCAATAACGATAGGGCTGTTGACGACACACTTTTTGGCTGCCCAGTTCTGGCCAATTATGCATATGTCCAACTATGCGATCGAATAAACAGCATCAGCTGCAGGCTATTATGTTGACTTTACACAATATGAAAACTAATAGGAAAGGAAATGTAATAATGATGTACCACACTGATCGTAGACGCTTATTACTCACCATCTTCTGGACATGCTAATTCACGTTGACAAAAAAGATCATTTTATGGCACCAAGATCAATGCTTGGAACGGACATCACTGTATTCTGATACACATTGTCTTCTAATTTGTCTAACACGTTTCCTGGAATAAACTGTGCCTGCTGTCTTAAATGAATGGATGTTGGAATTTGAAAAAGAAGATGGAGTTTTAGGTTTGCGAAATGTGCCAGAATTAATTAGGAAGCTCTATAACTACCATTTATAACGAAACAACACTAATAGAACATGCGAAATGTAATGCACACGACACATGTCATTTGGTAACGCAGGCCAGGATTTATGCTCTTTATATACAGTTGTTGGTGATAATTACCAAGCAGTAAAATAATGCATCATAAAGTTAGTAAAAACATGATTAACTTATGTATGAGAGGGAATACAGAGTTGTGCATGTATAGAAACTGAGTGAGATGTTTGTGTCTACATGTAATTATTTGAAGACATATTGAAGTCGCTTAAGAAGACAATGTGAATAGTAGAAAATAAAGGATTCGTTATTACTTAAGACAAAGAAAGAGGAATGTTATTGATATATCCCAAATCACCAAGCCCCTCAGACGAAAGGTCATTGTTATTTTGCCAGTATGCTGTCGTTTAGAAAGAAGAAACATAGTGATCTTTTTTTTCGATATTTAACTTCATAGAAAGTAACACTATTGTCTTTGGATACCAACAAAAAACATATTTTATCAGTTCCCTATGATCGCAAAATATTAATCACTGTGGCAAAACGAATGAGATATAGAGATATAGAAAGAGATGGAAGTGATATAAAGAGAGAAGACTTATGATCATAATTATTGATAACGAAGGAACTGCTACGGAAGGCAATGCTTTATAAACAAAATGAATAGCTACGTCTCAACTAAAACATGTACATTTTGAAATCTTTCGAAGGTGGTGCTTGAAAACTAATGGACACAAAAAGTCGACAAATGTCCATCACACACAATCTCTGACTGAGAAAAACCTCAGATGAATACTCTTACATATAGAAAGACGAAATCATCGTTTAGTTGAGCTTACCTGGATTTATACCATTCGGTCATCTCATCCTTCACAATTCTGTGGGCCATCGTTATGTTAGCGCACGTATTTGTACAAGCCCGGTGGATGGAAAATTCGATGAAGTGTCGAGATGTTTAATTCCATATCAGAGTTTCATATAGCACTAATGAGTTTTATATAGCACTCAAGCAATGTCGTGCAAAATGCATGCCCCTTTTTCTTATAATATGAATGACTACAAAAAGACACAAAACATTGGATTGGATAATTTCCCATGAGACATGCAAAGCTACACGTAATATGGAAGTGTACTGGATATCAAGAACTCTATTTTAGTAAGAGTCGAAGAAAGGTTACGCTTAAAATAACACTGATTATGGAGTGGACACGTCTCTTAAAATTTCGTCTTTTTCCAAATGTCATCTGAAACAATAAATGCTTTCGAAAACGAATTTTTATATTTTTTGTAAGAGTGAGATGTTAAATTCTAAGTATAGAAGAGGTCTGCAGATTTTAGATGGATTGTGTGAAAGACTGGAAGATGCATCAATAAACCATTACCAACGACATTTGAAAGATTACGAAATTCCTCATCATAATATGCGATAATTAACAGAGGGATTTTAACAATTCTAAAATGCATTTAACAACCCCTACTTGTAATTTGCGGAAGCATTCGCACAGAAAAATGAGGTTAAGAAGATTATACACAAAACATGCCATGAATAACATTTTCGGAAAATATCTTCACTTCAAAACAAAGGAAGAAATAATAAAAACGCACAAAATTTCTAATAGAATGGGAGTCTTCAAGAGGACGTCATTTGATCACGGCTTTGCATTTAACAGTTTTAATGAGAAATTTAAATTGGATTTAAATAGAAATAATATGGGAATACAATGAACTACCTTCTTGCATGACTTTAATACAGCTACGTCTCATAGTTACACACCATGGCCTTGATAGAACGGACAGCTTAGAAAATACTTCAGAGAAGCCTTGGAGAGGCAAAATTAATTAACTATAAACTATTAATTTTGGAAATAAATAAATACATTCATCTGAATAAGTCCTCCTAATACTTATGTTTTGACTCTTTGAAACAGAATTCTATACAAGATTTGGAAGGTCGGCAAAAGATCATAACATTAAAACTGAGTAGTGAAATATAGGGTGATAAATATACATTCTCTTAATCATAGGAGGAATTTCAACCATGTTTCGTGGTCTGCTACCACAACAGCTCCTTTATAGGATCCAGTTAGCTCAAGACATCATCAGGAGGAACCACGTCCGGTTTCGGCCCCTACTCCTCTACCGTTTTGACGTGGCGGGGCCCCTCCTTTCGGAGGTGTCTTCAGCTCTGGTGTTCGGTGCATGTCTTCTTTCTTCTATTCCCTAGCCTCTTCCATGCAGCATCAACGAGTGTCAACGTCCGACTGATCGTCATGCCAAGTTCCCCTTTTTATATATAATTAATTAATTAATCAATTAAATAAGAAAATTAATTATTTAATTCCGTATTGAAATAGTACTCAATTCAGGTCTAAGGGAAGAGGTAATATCAGTTGCAGATGCAAATTGGAGGTATTTGTGTTTTATAAGGGTGTCAAACGGATTCCGATACTTGTTGATCGGCAAAAAACAACGAACACTAACACCGCACTTTCGTTCCAGCTGGCTCCTTACTCTGATTAGTTTACCCATATACCAAATTTTCCCATGATGGGTTCACCATCATACGCTGCTTATGCAATAACATCCGCAACGCTGCACATACTAGCTGGCACTTTATATATAACAATTTAAATTCGTAACACGGACCATACCTTCAAATGCACCACTGTAATTCTAATGCAAACTGCTGCCTAAATTCACATTTCCTGAAAAACAACTCCTCCTGAGAACGACTATATTCACCGATCTACATTTGGACGTAATAACATGGATCTGGACTACATCACGGGAAGTCTGTAACTTATTTCCCTTCCTCTACCCAAATAATTTTAACAAATTGTACTTCACTAACATCCTCATATATGCTCCTATGCTTTTTCTGCCCTTTCAAGAAGACAAACACACTGTACGTACTATAAATATAGACCCTCTGAAAAATTCTAGAGGCATATACATCATCCAAACTTCCTCTGCTCATCCCTGCAGAACATTAAGGAGATGGAGATGGCATGGAGGATTACGTTGCCTCAGCAGAAGCGGCCGTACGGGACAAGAACCTACTGTAAAGCTGATCTTTTTCTCTTTTGCTCTTGTGCCGTTTTCCGTAATATTAGTACACGTGTGTGTAACACATAGTTATTATATGTGTATGTATTATTTTAATACATTCTAATACTTTGGAATAAATAGACATACTAGAATGTCTATCGGCTGATGTATGTCGTTTTGCATCCTCTTCATTTTCTTATTTGTCATATAAATTAAGAGTAAACCACTTTTTACCCCGCCAATATATAACACTCAATTGCGAGATTGCCACGCAATAAACAGCACTTGGGTATGAATAAGTGTGCACACTACCAGCAGTATTTTAGATAGATACTATCCCTTAGTTGATTGGTTTCCCAACCACTAACTCACACACAAATATATATATATATATATATATATATATATATATATATATATATATATGCATATATATATATATATATGTATGTGTATATATACAAGTATTTATAAATGTATATGTAATTTGAATAGTTTTCATGATGTTAATAATTCATTCTTGTAATATATTTCTTTTCATTGCTGCTTAATACTTTCACAGGTATTGATAAGAATTAAACTGGCTGCAAACGAACAATGCCTGACATTTTCATTTGCCGATTTCATTGTTATTGATAACGCTGTGAACAATTTATTTTATTATTATTTATGGTTCCATGGTAAGTTGAGAAAATTGCTGCCTCTGCAAAACTAGTCTGCATTAAAATTTAAAGAATAATTACTTCTCTTATACAGAATATATGTATGATAGAAGACTAAAACGTACATGGAAGTCCATAGAGTATATACAAAATGCTTCTTTATTATCATAAGAAAATATACTTATATTATGAAGCATGGAGCTAGCAACTCAGTTACAATCAAGAATATTATAACAATGTAATTTTTTTTAATAAAAAAATTGAGCCCTATGAAAAATCTCAATATAATATTTCTCGCCGTCTCTTTCTTCCTCCCCTCCTTCTCTGATTTAATAATATATATAAATACCTTTGAAATCATGTGTATCAAATGTGTCAACATTTAGGCAAAAAGAAACACTTGTTTTTCTCATCTTATAAGCATTAGTGAAGTGTGAAATATATAACAAAATTCCAACTTTGATCAGTGAAAATATACTATAAGATCTTTCTTTCAGAACTTACTCTACATACTAACTATCTTTCAACAATACATATATACACGTACCTCCCACACACACACACACACACATATACATACATACATACATATATAATACATATATACATACTTACATACATATATAATAAGTATTTCATATTAATTCATTTGGTACTTATTGTTGGTTGAGATATATATCTAATTATTGTTCTACTTACTATCTGAAGAGTAGCTATATTTTTGAATAGAATTTATTTTCGATAATTTCAATTGATTTTAATCGATTTAAATTTATTTTCTATTTGAAAATTGGTTATGAAACACGTGTAATCTTTTTATTATATTTATCTTATGATATTTACTTTACTTTATATTATACTCATTTATTGTGCTTT
>NC_068981.1:13058303-13061016 GCF_001194135.2 Octopus bimaculoides
ATGTATGTATGTATGTATGTATATATATATACACAGTGAAACTAAATGAGACTAGTTGGTTCTTATTTGTCTGATTTATGGTATTATTCTAGCACATTCTTCTCACATTTATTGCAAATCCTAACTGCAATTTGAAAAACGTAATCTATTTCAATTAAAGTAATCTAATAACCATGATTGTAGCATTTCAGAATATTAATTATTAGTGTTATAAAGCAATGTGACCAGACTGATTTGTACTTTTCTTTATTTCCTTTCCATGTTATTACGTTTTGCAACAGTAGCAATAAACCTGGATATATCTGGAGCATAATTATGTTAATAAATTAATTACTACTATATCGCATATTAAATTTCATGTGTTATTTATGTATAAATACAATCTTTCGTCCTGGACGTTATCATATTTTCTCCATTCAATTAACCGATTAATTATAAGGGAAAACCTATATTTTGATGGTAAATTGTTGTTTGTGATAGTCGTTTTGCGATACTAAAGACTATTTAAAGTTATCAGCAATTTAAATTTTATCAAATATTCAGATTTCTTGATTTTGGAAACTTTTATGATGTCAAATAAATTTAATGAATTCTAAATCATATTTACCAGACCAAAATTCGTTTTTTACCGTATGTTAATTAACCATTAATTACGAAGTGAATGCTGTATATATTTTATGATTAGAATTTATTTCATTATTCCGTTGATACGAACACCTCGTTGTCTCACAACATTTTGATATTTGCCGTGATACCTGAGAATCGGTGCCACAAATGTCAGAACGCTTTCTAGCGTTTGCTGCGGTTCTTTACATTTTGAGTTAATTAACCACTGATATCAATTTTGCATGTCAACTCTTCAGTAATTATATATTAAATTATCAATCAAGAAATTGATTCAAAAGTATCGACACTCTCGTAAATCTGTAAATTGCACTGTTGTTGTCTAAGCTACAACTAAAATTCTGGTGAATCGCAGAATTGCAAAAAGAGAGGAATAATTCTTTGTAATTTTTTCCAGCACTTTATGTTGTGTTTTTCTTTTTTGGCGAAGTCAAACAATGTCTTTTATCCTTTCGAGTAGATTGAAATAAAATACTGGTCAAGATCTGGGGTCAATAGCATCCTTCACCGTATTAAATTGCTGAATTTGAGGCAAAGTTTTAAATAAATATCATTATTAGTGTTGTTGTAGGTATTGTTGTAGTTGTTTTTGTCGTCGTAGCTGTTGCTCTTGCTTTTAAGGTGTTGAACTTAAAAAACCGTTGGGATATTGGGCTAAATTGCAATGCGCCATTTTGTACGTCTTCCGTTTCTCAGTTCACATTTCGCCATGCTCATTTTTGCTATTCATCCATTCGGGTTCGAAAAATAAAGTACGAGGGAATCACTTGGGTCGATGCAATTGACTGGTCTTCTCCAATATGTCAGGCCTTGTGTCTATTAAAGGCACAACGCCTGTCGTGAAACGCTGGCTAGGAACAAACACAAAAAAAGAGACGCACCCACATATAAATATATGTATTTGTGTATATATTCATTAGAAATGCAGAGACGCCTATAATAGGACATCTACTCGCTAGAAATAGCAGCAAAAATACTACATACCACAAAAGTTAGGGATAATTTCGAAAGGAAATGAATAATACATAGTCTATTGACTGTTTTTACTCTCGCTAGACCACTGGTGGTAAATAAAATTTCTAAAATTTTCTTTGCCACCCTATAATTTATTAATAATTATTTGTGTATATATGTAAGTATTGTAGAAAGTTAAGAGTTATTTTTTCGTAGAAGCTGGCTTTTATGCTGAGTTGAACCAACAAAGTACTTTAGTGGACTTTCTCATATATCATGGTTAAGAATTAGCCAAAATATAGTGTGTGATTCTTCCTGTTGATTAGCACAATAGCTGTAGCAAGGGGCAGCAAAGGGCGTCTGGAATTTCTTCATATGTCTCTACTTTGCTTTTTTGCTCACCTCATGAGATGCTTGGTGCAATCATGAGAGAATGTCGCGTATATACCACCATGGCGATTTTTAAATCCCTCGATCATAATCCAAATTTCCAGATACAGATTTAAAAAAAAACACTTCGTAATTCGTGTTTTCTAGAATTCATATGTGTTTCTGCGTGTGTGTGTTTGCGTGTGTGTGTGCGTGTGAGTGTAAGAGAAGTACAAAAGAGTGTTCCCGTGTAAGTGGGAAGGTGTTTGCAGGTAAGTATCGATACATATGCAAAAATATGAAAAATACATATTCACCAGTCTATACTGTCCTTTCTATTCACCTATCGCCCTATGCTTGTGTCTACCGATCTCTCCTTCACTCTCTCTCTCTCTCTCTCTATCTCTCTATCTCTCTCTCTCCCTCTCTCTCTCTCTCTCTATCTCTCGCTCTCTATCTCTCTCCCTCCCTCTCTCTCTCTCTACCTTTCAGTGTTTATTTCATAATTTGAGGAAACGACGTACGTACCTGACAAATGCACAGCCTCTGGCACATTACCTATTTTCATGAGTCGGAAATAAATTAGTTGAACGCAGGCTGTTCATTCTGTTCAGCGACTGTGTCTCTGAAGAGACATGCATGTATGTATATATGTATTTATGTATGTATGTATGTATGTATGTATGCATGTATGTATGCCTGTATGTACATATATATGTTATATATATATATATATATATATATATATATATATATATATATATAT
>NC_068981.1:13061266-13065125 GCF_001194135.2 Octopus bimaculoides
AGAGAGAGAGAGAGAGAGAGAGAGAGAGAGAGAGAGATAGAGATAAAAGATACTATTTTATTATTTATTAGAAAAATATAAATTGAACAATAGCTCAATGATAAATCAATGTAAACAGCTGGATGTTTGAAATGAATATAAGCAGCTTTGTAAATGTCATACAAGCATGAACGTATATTTATATTTATTATTTCTTTATTTTTAGTTTGAGAGATTCAAGAAGAAACATTTTTTTTTCTTTTACGGTTTTATGAGAATTAAATATTTTTTCGCCGAATAAATCGAAACATCAGATTTCACGTCTCTCATCACAAGGAAAATTGAGTCGTATTTCAAATAAGGAAATTGAGATAAATATACGCCCTCTGTACTGTGACCATTTAGGTCTTACTATACACATTAACCCACCTGCATATGTATACGCACTCACATTCCCACGCACATACACACGGACAACACAAATATATGTGTGTGTATAGATATATACATACATATATATGTGTATATGTATACATATATATGTGTATATCTATCTACCTACCCATATATATATACTTGTGTGTGTATGAGTACATATATTTACACATACATATATATGTGTGTGTGTTGTGTGTATGAGTGTGTGTTTGTTTGTGTGTGTATTGCGGCAAAACATGAAACTACGTAACAGAAAACGTTGTTTGAGCTTTGTCTCTGCCTATCTATATGCATGATTAAGCGTGGGTTATACTATGATTAGTAGATGGCATATTCAATAAAGTGCACTTGGAATTCACTATTTTTTTCTCAAAATCTATTTTAGAACAGAATCTAATGTTCCCAGAAATGATCGCTTTCTGTCACATATCTCTACAGAAAGCGATAGCAATCACATCATATCTTTTATAGTAGTTTATACATTTAATAGAAATAACTACTACATGTATTTATTGACATTTGGATGTCATTTTGTTAGAGGAAATAAAAATGTTCTTTATAAAGCAAACTTTGAATATTTCTTTTGCCTTTTCTATTGTGCTGCATAATTTTAATATCTATAAGTTTTTATCTAAGTTTGTCAGTGATGCAGACACACCATAGCCCTACTACAGATTATATCTGTTGTTCTGAAATATTTCTGCAAGCTAATATCTTTTTGGATTATCATGGAGTCTAATATATTTGAATTTTCAATAAATGAAAGATAATGAAATATGCAACCCGTTATAGGTTATGCATACGTAAATCATAGATAAAATTAGAATTGTAACCGGCTGCAATCTGCATTTGAATTCGACTATTTAAATTAGTTTTCTCCTAAGGTATGCCAAATGTTCCTATGTACACGTTTGTATGCCAACGTTATCAAATGTAATACAAAGTGTTGATGATTTTTGCACATGGTTCTCAGTCTTGATAGCTATTACTATTCATAAAAGACTATCTAAATAAAGTTTAGAGAAGTGCAGTCTATTTTACAAGAGCTTGTATATGTCTGAAAACATGAGCTGTTCATGATGACCACCGCTTTATCCGGAAAACTTCACTACGTGTCTGTTTTATATTCTGTACTCTAGCTGAGGCGGCGTTATTAGACGGATGCATTGTTTGGACTCTCATCGAATACCTAAACAGCTTTTGTGATCGCGTCCTTCCCGCTTATTTTACGGGGATTATTCAGAAAAGCTCATATTATGTAACCAGGTCAATATCTCTTGAAATTATTCAACTAAAAACTATATGATATTCTTCTAGCAAAATATGTCTTACAGAAGCATAAGCATCCTACGTAGTTCTCTCGTTTTGTCTCTTGATATTACAAGAAAACTAGTTAGGATCTCTTCCATGACACGCTCCTATTAACACCCAAACATTGTCATACGACAGTTTGATATACACTAAAAACTTACAATGACCAGATTTGTACATACAGTAAATTGCAATTGCAGTGTCTCAAATATGTAGGATCGATATCGCTGATATGAAAGATTGGGACACACCCAAGCAAATTTAACCTTTACAGTAACATTGATATTATTGATATTTAGATTATCACACGTAATTGTATTGAAATCTAAGTGAAAGCATACTGGTTTCGAACTCCTAGCCTGAAGTAAATACGCCACGTAGTCCTGAAATCTTCAACATATGCTAAACCAATACCCTACTGACTAATCAGCGATAGTTCCTAGCATAAACATTTTAGCACGCATTTATAAGGGGCATGTAATCAATTGCATCAACGTCAGTCCTTCGACATGGATATTTGCAAAGAGATGTTTGTTTGAATGTATTGTGAAATGATAATGTAAACGTTGATAACTAATCTAAGTTATTATTCTATATCAGCCGCTTTAATATTTGCTAAATTGTTAACCTCTAAAAGTGTATCCAAATAGATTTAGTAGGCTTGGCTTGATTGTCCCGTTATAGACAAGTATTTAGGGATTGTTGTTTTTAGTATTCGTGTATGACATCGCTAGAATCTGAGTCATTAAAATTTGCTGGGGTTTGCAGGAAATGTTGCTGTTTTGTTAAGGAAATCGAACGATCGATCAGAATTCTTTTGTGGTGTCTTGAAACAAATACAGTTTCCCTGTTTAGTGCCAAATCAGCTGTCATGAATCAAACGGGTATGAAATGTTTTGTAGTCGTTACCATCCGTTATTTCTTTTTATATTTGCATGTTGCAAAGCGTTTTCTATTTAAGACGGCACAGTTTTTATATCTTGTGAGTCAGTCAAACATGTAGATGCCTCATTTGGGGAGCACAAGAGTAGCCAAAATATATCAACGTCACCCATTTGTTCCCATTTCAACAGCGCTTTATATAAGCACATCAATCAGCTGATGTTTATTAGAAATCTTTGCCAACCGACATGACTGTTCAACGCTAGTTCTCAACAAATAGACAATGTGAAAATGGATCTTACTCACAGCAATTCTTGGAATTGGCTACTACTTTATTTATCAGATCAAAAATAAATTCCGTAGATTGCGGTAAACGTTAGGATCTGAAATCAAAGGAGACAGAAAATATAGGAAAGCATTTTAACTGAAACGACGCATCCAGTTTACACGTCCGAGGACACCTAAGATTGGTAATATATTATTACAACAGACACATCAGACGATATCGTTTTTTTTTTGGATCGAGCTACTCTTTATGTCTCCCTTCCTTTCATTTACTCATTAAATTTTCGATTTAATTTCTTCAGAGCGGTACATGAATGAACATAAAGGTCAAGGCATGAGATATTTATATAAAGCGCTTCAATGTGGCGGTTTGCGTATGAGTTGAATGTATAGTAATGCGGTTGGAAGTGCTGGAAGTGTTTCTGCTACAAATATGCATCTATTTACATTAGCTGCATTGCGATAATAATGTTCCCGTTAAGGAAACTAAATTCCAAATGGCAATGTGATATCACCTGATTATATTGTAAGGTATTTACATTTACATCTGTTCTTATAGGACTGATAGAATTTCAATAAATATTCATCTTCCTTACTTAGCTTCTAATGTTTCAACTTATCCTCCACATGTGCAACAGAATATTCCATATTTAATACTAGTTTCTCTCGAAATGATCGCATTAGAAATTGTAAGGAAATTGCATGCATAATAAGTAGCTGCATTTGTATAAATATTACAAATGAAGGTGATGGGGTAGATATGAATTAAATATAATTCATTATGAGAGGAAATAGACACAAATGTAAGTGAAGAATTTCAGTCTCATATAGTGTGTGGATATATATGTTATGATTGATATTCAAATAATTATAAAATATATATAATGGGAGAGAGATGTTACATAGCTAATTTACAACGAGAGCAATGTATGTATATTAGTTTATGAATATATATATATATATA
>NC_068981.1:13066345-13067029 GCF_001194135.2 Octopus bimaculoides
AGATAGATAGATAGATAGATAGATAGATAGATAGATAGATAGATTATATATATATATATATATATATATATAATTTAGAGAACCACCATGGTGCAACTCACACGATGAAGGAGATGAGGCACCATCAAGAAAAGCGTACTATATAAAATGAGCAATGTTTTCATCTACTCTATGGCAGAAGGGGCATAGCGGAGACAGATGCTCATTTCAATGGTTGACCCTCCAGTTCGTGATCATCCAGTTCTTGGCCAAAGCTTGGGTTTGCGCTGCAGGAATAGTGCTCTTACTTTCTTTTGTTTAATCTTCCTCTCATCTGCATATCTCTCATTTTGTTGTAGTAACTTCTGTTGTGACTGCAAGGAATGGATTGTGCCGCCTCTTCTTGCGTAATTCGTCTTCATGTCATTTTTCAACTTCTTCCTTTGTTTCTCCGTTATTATTATTATTATTATTAATATTATTATTATTATTATTATTATTATTATTATTATTATTATTATTATTATTATTATTATTATTATTCAGTAGTTTTATTTTTATAACGTGCTTTCACTTCACTACCGAGCGCAGCTCTGTGCGCCTTGGGTATGTGCTGTGGTTTGCTGTGGTGCTCTTATGTTTACTGTATTGAAAGTGTTTTGCGTAGAATGTGTGCAGTACCCAGTAGTGCAATTTTCTGTATGT
>NC_068981.1:13068429-13072550 GCF_001194135.2 Octopus bimaculoides
GTAGCTTATAACTGGGACAGCTAAAGTGTTGATACCCATTATCTTGTTTTTAGCATTGAGCTCTGTTTTTAGTATTGATCTAACTCGTCTATAGTACTCTTTCTTTATTTTTTCTTTCATTTGTGTATGTTGTATCCTATCTAGTTCATTGACTCCTAAATACTTATATGGTTGGCTTTCGTCTAGTTCTCTTATTTCATTGGCTTTATCTAGTGTTATATTGCTACTTTTAACTAATTTTCCTCTTTTCAGGGTTGCTTTGGCACATTTTTCTAATCCGAATTTCATTTCTATTTCCTTGGTAAAGCCGTGTACTGTCTGTAGTAGTGTTTCTAGCTCTTTGTCGTGTTTTGCATATAATTTTAGGTCATCCATATATAGAAGGTGTATTATTATTATTATTATTATTACTATTATTATTATTATATGTTTGATTTTTGCTTTGTATCTCAACAAGTTGACTCTGAGTCTCAACCAGAGACCTCAAGAGACAACAAATTAGAAGTTCACATTGGCATTATGCCTAGGGTGTTATATATTTGGTTTTGCACATAGTATTTTTCTAGAGAATGTTTAAGAAAACACAAAAAAAGTGTGTTACAAAGTTTGAGATTGCGCAGACAGTCTTTTACGTAGGATATGCGCAGTTCCCACGAGTCCTATCTTTTGAATTTCTGCCATTTTGGGGGTTCTTGGTGTATGAGCTAGGTAGGAATCAGCCTCTTTTGCTATAATTCCTAGGGCACATATGAACAAAAGGTATTGCGTTAGTCTTGAAGTTCCACATTTGGCTGATTTCTATTGCAAGGTCTTTGTACTTGCTCAGTTTTTGGTAGGTCTTGACAAATACATTTATGTCGATTGGGGCAGTCATATCAATAAGAAAGCAGGATTTTTGTCTGAAGTCTTTCAATACAAGTTTTGGCCTATTCGCATCTATCTTTCTGTCAGTTTGAACAGTAAAGTACCAGAGGAGTGAGATGTGATCATTTTCATGCGTTGGAGGTGGTTTGTGTTCCAACTAGCTTTTATCATGGGGCAGGTCCAGGCTTTTGTAAATTACCCAGTGGACATATTGTGTTGTTCTATCATGCCTGTTGAGATACTCTGTAGAAGCAAGAAAACTGCACATGGAGGCAACATTATTATTATTGTCATTATTATTATTATCATCATCATCATCATCATCATCAGCATTATTATTATTATTGAGTGAGAGAGAACTGCATACCATCAAAGTGACACTGGGGTAAAATATACGAAGTCCAGTATACTCATCATGACTGCCCCTATGAGAAGGGTGCACGGACCACATGCATCACAGCCATATGTGCGCAGCATAGTGATATAATATGAAAATAAACAGCGCATGACCTCACAGGTGGGGCCCAGTTAGAATTTTCTTCAGGTCGAGTAGCCCATCCCGCTCAAGAGGTCCCCGAATAAGATTTGTTTAAGGATGTTGAGCAAAACAACCATGTTTCCAAATGTGAATTATTCAAACCCCAAAGAATTCCCCTCAACACATGGCTATGATGCTCCCTCACTACTTCTGCTCATGATCAGAGATGCACATATCGTCAGCCACCAAGGGATATGCTCAACTGATTAAGGTCAAACAACTGACAAGCAAATCTGTGGTATTAAGTAGAATATTTGCTGTAGCCCATCTTTTATACCAAGACAAAACAATGTACATGATAACACTTCCAATCAGTTAAGATCAGAAACCATGAGAGCCACTGCCTGAAACTACATCCAGTATTATTATTATTATTATTATTATTATTATTATTAGTAGTAGTAGTAGTAGTAGTAGTAGTAGTAGTAGTAGTAGTAGTAGTAGTAGTAGTAGTAGTAGAAATTCAATAGAAACGGAACATTGTGCGTAAGATAATATTCAATAAAAGTTTTATGGCGACGTTTTGCGGGTTATTTGTGATACGTATATCTTGTATTCTAACGGTATTTCTTGTTTTGTTTTTTTTGTTTTTCTGAATTAGCATCAGAAAATGTTGAGGTACATGAAGAAGAAAATACAATTAGCTGCACAATATGGAGGTGCAAATTGTGGGTGTATGTTAGTGAGATGAAATTGATTAGTTAAAATAGCAGAGGAAGACAATCTGCTTTTTACCATAATACTGTGCTATTAAAGATAAACGTTTGAATATATTGTGTTAGAATAGATTAACTTTAAAGTTAAAACGGAATTAAGTTTTGATAGGAGAGGCATTTATTTATTTTTGATGAAACTTGCGCGGGTTTCATTGTAATGACTTGGATATTTTTGTTTGAAACAATAGCAATTATTTTCACAAGCAATAGTAACTTATATATTCAATAGTGACTTATACATTCTGATAGAAATCTTTTGAGGCAGGCACCATGGAAGTTGAAGTAAGTATGCTTATCCAAGAGTATTTCGTGTCATACAAACAGACTGAATTGATTTATGAGCGAGCGTATTTTTCCGTTTTCATTGAAAGTAGCAACGCGTACATGAGGAGATACTACAACAGCCTAGGAGGCAATAGAATATTAAACGAAATTATTGAATAATAACAATTGAATACAAACATTAATGTATATAACAAACTAAAGGAAGCAAAATTGGTTTACAATAATGTTAGTTTACAAAAAAAAAGAATGGCATGATGGTCATTAGAAGACGATTTGAAAGCGATATATTCTTGCAGATGTGTTTCTCTGTAAATTAGCAGCAGCAAGACTGTTTAGACAATAATGACATTCCGAAAAGATTTAATTACTGTAATGCCAGAAAATGACGTCCACAAAATCTAAATAAAATTACTAATTATTCTGTATGCAAACGCCCAACGGCTACATATTAGGGATTTATGAAATTTAATGAAGGCATTTGCTACTTCATAAATATTAAATTAAAGATAATTTGGCAAGTCGAATTTTATTTATTTCTAGATTACGAAGTAGTGATTGAGCTAATCAGGGTGTGAATTAAAAAAAAAATTATATCTTCCATCTGCCCATTGTCTAGTGAGAAATTAGACAATGAACAAATGAAATTTCTAAGAGCACGGGTATTGTTTGCGATACAGGATTTCAATTGAATACAGAAATTGAAATCAGCGAAAATATTTGTCAACATAATTCTAGTAAAGGCGCGTGACTTAGTGGTTAGGGCATTCGGCACACGATCCTAAGGTCGTGAGTTCTATTCCCGGTGACTCGTGGTGTCCTTGAGCAAGACACTTTATTTCCCGCTGCTCCAGTCCACTCAACTGGCAAAAATGAGTAGTACCTGTATTTCAAAGGGCCGGCCTTATCACGCTATGTGTCACGCTGAGTCTCCCTGAGAACTACGTTAGGGGTACACGTGTCTGTGGATTTCTCAGTCACTTGCACGTTAATTTCACGAGCAGGCTGTTCCGTTGATCGCATCAGCTGGAACCCACGTCGTCAAAATTCTAATAATTTCTTTTTTTGTTTCTATGTCTATTGCATTTGATAAGAACCATACAACTTTCACTACTGAAATTGAGAAGATTATGTCTCTACTCCTATAAATTATTACAGCCCCAAAATGTTATAGCACATAATTAAACATCATTGCTTGTGAGAAAATTATCGGGTCGTCTCTACCTGGGATACGAAAAAACTTTAACACCAATTCTGCTCTACGAAATCTTTTAGATTATGACAATAGGAGTCTGTTTTATAAGTTATGTAACTTGCTTTCATTGTTCAAACACAGCGTTATGTTATATGTTAAACATTCAATCTTATCCAGAAATATATACCACTGTTTATTTTAACCACAATTAGAATGTTTAACTGAGAATTATCCACAGAACATGAACAGTAATTCTCTCTGAAAAACCACTCGGATGTGATGTGTGTAAATAAGTGCATATTGTGTACATAATTTCACTTGTCTAGTATTGTCAGTTGTTGATTACATTGATATTCAAACGTAATTTTCGATGATTAATGAGTCCTTCCTTAGATGTGAGTGCTGAACTCAATTCTTCATATAATTTGCAATATTAATGAATGAGAAACTTCACTGTAGCTCTATTTGGGAAAATTATATGAAAGACACAAAGTCGTCAAAAGTCATCAGGTATATATATATATAT
>NC_068981.1:13072832-13073869 GCF_001194135.2 Octopus bimaculoides
ATATATATATATATACTTGCATGCTTTCGTTGTTATTCGCTGATAATATACACGTTCTTATTTCTAATAGTGAAGTCGCATGGTTCAGTGGTTAGAACGTCGAGCTTAAGATCGTAAGGTCGTGGGTTCGATTGCCGGACCGGGCTGCGCGTTGTTTTCTTGAACAAGCCAATTTATTTCACGTTGCTCCAGTTAACTCAGCTGTAGATATGAGTTGCGACATCACTCGTGCCAAGTTGTATCGATCGTTGCCTTTCCCTTGGATAACATCAATGGTATGGAGAAGGGAGGCTGGTATGCATGGGCGTCTGTCAGCCTTCCATAAAGATCATTGCCCGGACTTGTGCCTGGGAGGGTAACTTTCTAGGTGCAATCCCATGGTCATTCATGACTACAGGGTGTCTCCTCAATTGCTAATAATAAAGATAGCATTGCTGGACGACATAGGGCAATATATTTGAGTATGTATGCAAGTATGAGTTTATTCATATTTGTATGTATGTATGTGAGTGTGTGTATAGAAGTAAATAGCCAAAGAGAGAGACCTAGTGTTATTAAGTCATAAGTGGTATTCAAGTATATATCTAAAGAAAACTGGATACATTAGGAATATATTTTATTCCATTTTACATGTGTTCGATTTATAATAGAAGTTACAAAATAATACCTGAAGAAAAAATTAGTATAGAATATTTTATCCGTCATATCTGAGACAAAGATTTTAAAATGTTATTTAATCATTGTCAGAAGAATTACGGATAAAAGATTCTATACTATTTTTTCTTCCTGCATAATTTGTAACACTTGTAACATGGAATTAAAATATACTAAATGTTTCCAGTCTTTTATTTTATATTTGATTAATCTATAAATTAGAATTCACTAGATGTTTCAAATAATATGTATATTGCATTCAAAATAAAACTTGTATATGCATACATTAGATTACTGCAAGCAACTTGGGGACAAAACTTTCATAACAATTTACACACATTTAGCAGTACATACTATATATATATATATATATATATATATAT
>NC_068981.1:13078096-13079957 GCF_001194135.2 Octopus bimaculoides
ATATATATATATATATATATATATATATATATAAATATATATATATATCTGTCTGTCTTTCTCATTTTTACTCTTGTGAAGGCTTCGTAGCAGGTAGTAGGTAGTAGCAGTCCTAAACGAATATTTGATATGAGGTCTTGGTTTTGATTGTATAAACAGCAGTAGTAAGCAAGAAATGCTTCCACTACAGATGAAACTACTACAAAGACCTTGGAATAATACCCACGGAAATATTAAAAACAGATATATTCCGAAAGTCACTACCCATCAATTTATTCAGGACAATTCCAATCACTACAATTACAACCGCAATATGTCACTTTTAGGTCGATTGAACATTTAAGAGGATTCTACCAACATCCTGCTACGGTCATACCACTCCCGTATGTTAGTTTACTTTCCCTTTAGTTTACTATTCCCTCCTCCCCTTCTTCTTCTTCTTCTTCTTCTTCTTCTTCTTCTTCTTCTTCTTCTTCTTCTACTTCCTCCTCCTCCCCATCCCCCTCCTCCCTCTCCTCTTCTTCTTCTGCTTCTTTTTCTTCTTCTACTCCTTCTTCTTCGCCTCCCTCCTCATATCAAATATTCGTTTAGGACCGCTACTACCTACTACCTGCTACGAAGCGTCCATAAGAGTAAAGAAGAGAGATAGACAGACAGAGAAAAGGAAAATGTGGCTTGCATTTTAAAGCTATGGAAATATTAAAAAAAAAGATTTCATTCAATTTTTCCACATTTTAATTGTTTTTCATACTTTACTCAAAGCTGAAAAAGTCACAAAGACTGAAACTCATACTAAGATGTTCTTCATTATAAAATTGATTTGGAATATATATATATATATATATATATACATAGATCAGTTAAATAAAGTTAAAACATGGTCTGATTTTCATGTTTTTTTTTATTTCTGGTATTTTGAAAAAAAACTCAAAGTGTCTCTGTCTAATGTTTAACACATTTGAACATTGTAAAAAAAGAATTAAATACACTAATAAAAAATGTGACAACCAGACCATGTTTTAGCTTTATTCAACTGATATATTATTCTATACATTTACACAAATGCGCATGCGCAAGAAAAATTCGTGCCTGTAGGTTACGTCATTCGCCTGCAGTGATGCGTGAGTACAGACGTGAAGTGGGTGCTTTGCGATTTTTCTTCTTGAGTCAAGATGACCGGGCGCATTCAGTAAAAATACTGTATCAAATTCTTCCAATAATTTGGTTGTACGCTTGCCCACACAATCAAGAAGATTCAGAAGGCCTTTGAAGATGATACTATGGGAGAAACAGAAATAAAGAAGGGTACAATTGGTTCAAAGATAACCGCACCTTAATAGATAGTAAGCGTAAGCCATGAATATGCACTACAACGCCAGGTATTTAACCACAAATAATATCTGGGGGTTCTTCGTCGCCTTCGTAAAGCCGCGCGACGAACACGACCCGACCTGTGTGCAGCAAAGAACGGACAACCTCACCATGACAACGCACCTGCCCACTCCACCCATATCGTTTAATTATTCATCTTCAAGCAAATAACACTACTTGTTCATCAAGTTCATACTTCCCAGACTTAGCTCCGTGTTACATTTGGCTATTTCCAAAGCTAAAAAAAGCACTCAAAAGGGGAAGATTTGTGTCAACAGTAGACATTAAGCAAACTTTGATGGCACAATTTTACAGCATTCAGAAATGTTTGCAGCAGTAGGAAGATCGCTGGCAGAAGTGTGTAGACTCCCAAGGGAAATACGTTTAGGGAGGCTAAATCGGAATGGTGAGTTTTAGAATATTACATTTCTTTGGGCCAGAGGTCGAATTACTTTTTGACTACACATCGTATATATATATATATATATAT
>NC_068981.1:13079967-13086176 GCF_001194135.2 Octopus bimaculoides
TTAGTATAACACTCGGGAATAGAAAAAGTCTTTAACGTTTCAAGCCTATGCTCTTCAACAGAAAGGAACACAGAAACGAACAAGGAGAGACACAAGGAGGGAAAAACATATATATACGGCAAAAAGTAAATGGAGGAGATAGAAAAATGACATACATCAGGCGGTAGACATTATATTATGTCTATTTATTACAAACAAATGCGAGTATTATAAGAATAGATACACATTCAAAGACTGTGTGCTACACAAATATATACTAGAAATGCATAAAAGATTAAAATATCAGTTCGTTACGGCCATTTCTGCCAGGAGGCCACAATACCCTCCATGCTATCTTCAGTGTTCTGTAGGGATGGATAGATAGAGTTTGAATGTTGAGTGTGCCTCTAGCCTTCGTCAGAGGGTCTAAATATTTAGGAGAGCCGATACATACAAGACTCAGTTATTAATAGGTACATTACATTTTTCTTATTGAAGAGTGGATAAGAACAGGAGCAAGACTTAGAGTGTGAGAGGAGCAAAATTTAGTAAAATGGATAAGGTATAGGAAAGATAAATAAGTCATAAACTTCAAGCGTTGACTTCCAAGATTCATATATATATATATATGTATATATATGCTTTTGTGTGCACGTGTGTGTCTGTGTGCGCGCGCGTTATGTGTTCGGGTGTGTGTGCTTATATGCGTGTGTCCATATCTATTCCAGTGTATGTATCATACGTTATTCATGGAATATTGTAAACAAAATATACAAATCTAATGTTGAATCATTTATTCAGTATTAATAGTAATATTTTGTGTTTCTAGGTAGTTTTATTTCATAGTATATTCATGTTTTCTAAAACATTTATTTGGTAATTTAATAATCTACATTAATAAATTTAGCTTAATGTTCATCTTTACACCTTTACATTAAAAGTTGTTTTACAGCTTGTATATTGAAACTTCCGACACTCTTAACGGGTTGCTTATTAGACATATATATTAGTATAACAGCAGAGAAAGACGCCAAGTGAATTGATATAAATGTTGCATGAAGATTATATTTTCGCCTAACCGTTATGTAAAGACATTTCCTGAAGACAGTTACGTAATGATTCATGTGAATCATAGCCTTATATTCTAAATTACGACCACGAAATGTGATAATTCGGAGTTTTCTGTTCGTCCTTATTCAATTCAAGCAACTAAACAGAGGGCTAGAGAAAACAATGAAAGCGTTACTGCTCTACACATATTATGATAAATATACATATTTCTTTCGCAGATTTTGTGTGCATGTTGTTGGCACTCCTTCGCTTACGACGTCGAGAGTTCCAGTTGATCCGATCAACTGAGCAACCAGCTCGTGAAATTAGCGTGCAAGTGACTGAACACTCCACAGACACGCGCACCTTTAACGTTGTTCTCGGGGATATTCAGCGTGACACAGTGTGACAAGGCTGACCCTTCGAATACAGGCACAGCAGAAACAGGAAGACAGAGTGAGAGAAGGTTGTGGTATAGCAGGGTTCGCCACCATCCCCATGCCGGAGCCTCGTGGAACTTTAGGTGTTTTTGCTCAATAAACACTCACAACACCCGGTCTGGGATTCGAAACCGTGATCCTATGACCGCGAGTCCGCTACCCTAACTACTGGGCCATTGCGCCTCCACTTTGTGTGCATATAGCGGTTAGAATTATAATAGATTAGTCATGGTTATTAAGTAAAACATTAACGATACACCTTCCTATTTGCCCAATGGCAAACTAAATATTTCATGAGTATGCGTGATTGCAGAAGATATTAGGAATAAAACAACGATACTTACAATGTCATGGTGTTTCCGAAAGCACTCGATTGACCCGAATCGACAATAGTGCCGAATATCGTTTGGAACAGTTGTATAGGTTTCAATCAAAGGAGATATTATGTAAAAAGATTCCAAGTTAAAATAATTCAGTATTTCTATAGGGGTAGTATACGCAAAGCTGCAGTGTGCATAAGAGCATTTTGAGATAGAAAGAGTGAAGATATTTACCACCATACACATAGAGTAGTTGTCTCCGAGAAAGTATGTACGGTACATTAGGTTCAAACTGTGTAGTACACGTTGGCTTCCCAACCACATGGTTTCAGATTCAGTTCCACTATGTGGTCCTTTATGCAAGTGATTTCTATTATAGCATTGGCTATATGGGTAGTATACGCAAGCCTGTAGAACGCATAAGATTTTGAGACGCAAACTTGTGGTTTCAAAGGGCTTCATTGGTGAGATATTAAGCGACTTTTTCAATGAAATCGCTTTGCTTTGGAATAATGTGAACGTTATACCCTTCTCACAAATATCGAGCGCTCTACTCAAGCGTCAGATATATTTCAAATACTACAAAATTAGAAGTATTTCGCATTTAATTTTCTGAACCGGAATATAGGAAACACAAAATTCACATCACAGAGCATGGAAGTGACATGGATACCTTAAGGCAATTTAGTAGTTTGGAAATCATTTTCACTTCTCTGCCTTTAATACGGAATATCATCACGAGTGTAAAGTGAGAAAATACCAAGGGAAATATAGCATAATGAATAAAGCTCCTTCCCGAGTCCGGCACCCTAAATACTGAGACACACACATACCTCCACAATGGATACACACACAAACACACACACATGCAAACGCACGCACACGCACACATACACACACACACAACCTATCGCTAACGAAAATCTAATCCTTCCCTATAAATATAGGAAAAGAGCGACTGACTGGCATTTCAATTAGTCCGCCGGCTGAACAAAATTCCCCTTGTATAAAACAAAAGAGTATATTCAAATAGCTATCTATCTATCAAAGATAATGTTAATAATATATCGCAAAAACCAAGTTTACTGCCGCATTTAATGATCAACAAGGATTCCCACCTCACTCGTCACTACACCCGACATTTTTCGTTTGCTTCTCAAATGGTTTGCTTCTAAAGCTCACTATATGCATATGACATTCGTTTCTCCGGACTAATCCCACAATGAATGTACTTTCTCAAAATCTATGATACGCAAACGTGAACATGTATACATGTGTGTGTGTGTGTGTGTGTGTGTGTGTGAGTATGTGTGAGTGTGTGCGTCTGTCTGTATATGCACATATGTATACACACACACATATATATGCATATGTATACGCATGCGGATTATACACCATTACATCCGGCATGTATACTTTAGAAAATGATGTGCTTTATTTAAGATGTTATATTATGATTTTATGACAAACTTACCACATTTCTGATAAAAAGTGCATTACATATATCATAAAGTATAACGGGCAGATTGTTCCCCAATCATTCTATTCATGGCAGAGATCTACAGGGAACACTTCCAAGATATGTTTAGTATTTTCTACAAATTTATCGATCAATTATATATTAAAATATATGAGAAGATATATTTGTTTATGTTGCAATTAAGTTAGTTCTGAATTGCGATGCTCTTTTATAGAACACTATATTACAGAATGACATTTATATTGAGATTATTACTCTGTGGGTCTTCACACGTAATTCCACAAGGTTGAAAATGTCATATTAGACGCAGTAGATTATAAAAATGAATGAGAAGCGTATCGAGACTGAAAATCCATTAAGAAAATTTGTTATTGATGTCTTTCTGTTAAATAGACACATAATAAATGTTATTCCCTAGATATCTCTACCATACTGACAAACATCAAATTCTTCTAACTTATGAGAATTGAATAGAAACATAACACGATATGCCTTTATAGACAGAATTGGCGCCAATAACATATGAAAGGCCAGTAATTTTGTATCGCTTTGGCGACAAATTGTCAAAATTTCATTACACAGAATGTTTTACCGATCGCATTCAGGTCGGTCCAAGTGTGACACGGAGAAGCAGTAGTCTGAGCAAATGTCTTAAACGTAAATAGAATTTATGCTGCTATCGTTAACAATTTCATATGCCTAAATCGAAATAAGATGTCTGCTTAAATTGTATGCTATGTTATATCTCTTAACTTCGACCTTACTAATCAGTTTCGCACTAACTATTCAACCAGGTGTTGAACAACACCTGGGTTGTATAACATTATGTGCTCGTCAAAGCTACATAGTATGGACAAATATGGCGACTATTTTATTTACTTATTTATTGAGGTAGAAATGCACATCCAATTCGTGAGTTCTGTGAAAAAAGACGAAATGATACGAGCAAGCGTTATATCAAGAATTATGTCTCTTGACACCAAACAGCTCTAAGAAGTTGTAAGTGAAAGTTTTCTGGAAATGTGTATAGCGGCTGGTAATCGTGTAGAATTATTACATGCTTAGAGGTTTTGGTAAAGATGGGGTGGTGGGTGGTTGTCCAATCGCTTAACCCCATGTTACAGCACATACGTACCTTTGTGTACCTTTCTGTGTTTTGATTAAACTCGATGTAGTGTTCGGGTAGGACTTGAATGTATACATATACAGTAGAACCTGACTTTACGATTGTCTCACTGTACTAGTAATTTGATGTACGAGTCAACACTCATCCTTGTTGAAGGTAAATCTGTTAATAAAACCAGTTTACATATTTCTTTTGCATTCTCTTTTTTTTTATAATTGTGATTTTACTTCTAACTACACTATTTCTGTGTTAAAACCCATAAAAAATTATATTTCAGTGGTTTTGGGGGGCTGGAACGGGGTAATTATATTTTAGTTCATTTCAATGACGAAAATTGAATTGCAAAACGAGTAAATTGTAAGACGAGCTCTGTCGTAGAACTAATTAAACTCGTACTGCGAGGTATCACTGTACTACGTATTTGCAATTTTTTAGAGAGATGGTGATGCATATGTATATGAGAATTCTTTTGTATACGTTTTGGTTAAACTCCGTCCTGACTTCCCAGGATATAGCGTTTTAAGAGCCAAATGTGAGAACCGGTAGTTATTGTCACAATAGGACCCTTATGTACGATAAAATATTATTTCTTTCATATGGACACGGACTTAAAATCTCACTTCTACAATTTGAAAAGTTGTTTACGTACCGAGTGTTCTTTAATATGGTTCTTTACTCGGCTAAATATAATCTATGTTTTCTGTATCCTGTGTATTAATGATCTGCACATAAGTGGTATTTCGTTATACAAACATAATATACTATAACATATATCAAATGTCTTTTTATAAGTCAATACCACGTTCTACATCCTTAGCAGTGTTTTTACATTATTTTGTTAAGGTTATTTCTACAGATACTCTACAGGAATTATAGACAGCACAGGTTTTTGCTACAATGTTTCGTATCTAGACGTCAGCATAATTATGCTTTAAAAAAGCCTTTTTAACTTTCTCTTATATATCAAAGTACCCCCAGTTTTATGGTTTAAGTTTATTCATATATCATTTTGCCTCTACATATTTCTAAACTCCATTTCTAAATTTTAACTACATTTTCATAGTTGAGATATACTTCGCTGCCCTCAGTTTTAACTCCTACCCTTAAGGCTTCTGGCCTCTTCTTGTTTATACACGTTATACCGTTTTTGTTTAATAATCTAAATATGTCTAACGACTCCCTTCCTCACTCTAGGTATCACTTCCCTCTCCTGACATCCTATTATTAGAAGGTCTCTGATCTATTTTTTATGTGGATTAGGCTACACGTTTGGTCACAATAAAATAAAGTGGTCCTGGGGTGGGTATCTGACATTTAATTGATTTATCACCACCAGCTGGAACTTAACTGTCAACTCACAATGGGCTTGATTCTTAAGAGTTGGAGACAATATGCCGCCAAAAATAGTAGAAATCAAATAATGCCGAACTATCTCTCTTTTTCTCATTCTTAACTCCCCTGTGCTACTCTAAATCATAGTAATTATGCATTATTTACTAAATTTCATTCTGCCACGAAAGTGCCAAAGAGTAACAACGTAATTATTTTGGTTGCTAGTGCTTTGATGCAAGTTGCTCGAAAAAAAAAAAAAAAGATTTGTTCTTTATACTGGAAATCTATATGGTTGGGTTCGTCCGTGGAGAGCGGTTTACTTCATATTAATGCAATGTTTTCATTGATCGATTAAATGGAGCAGCTTGAAACGGCCGTAATGCGCTGACACCTAGAAAGCCTTGTTACTTATTTGCTCTCTCTCTCTCTTTCTGTCTCTCTCTCTCTCTCTCACTCTCTCTCTCTCTCTCTCTCTCTCTCTC
>NC_068981.1:13086270-13087905 GCF_001194135.2 Octopus bimaculoides
TATATATATATATATATATATATATATATATGTGTGTGTGTGTGTGTGTGTGTGTGTGTGTGTATAATGTGTGCATTGACCTGAGCATACGTCTGTATTAATTTAAAGAAATACGTATATCAAACTGGTTATAAAGAACATGTTTAAGAAGCTTATAAATAATGACGACAGGCAGAACACAAAGTATATGAAGGGTACAATAATCATGAGTGTAATTTTACGGAACCATCATCAAAATGAGTAAAGCTATAAAAGATCATACTTGCTTTACCACACATAAATAATCTTCTGTGGAAATTGTATTAGTCAAGAAAATCCTGAATATTACACTCTATGTAAAGGATATGCAATTTGTACCCCAGCCAAAATTGCCCGCTACGATACATACCATATCGAGCAATGATTTTAACAATCACATTTCGACTTATAATATATTCTGAAATAATAAAACACTGGAAAGGAAGGTCCAGTTATTGTGTCAAGTTAAATGACATTGTCAAGAACCTTGTCACATCTAGACAAGAATATATAAATAGCTATACATGCAAAATGCTTCAAAGTGAATCTTTTGTAGGGACTTCTTGAACGACCTAATAAATATCATGGGAATACAGTAGACATATCTTAAACTCTGTTGTTCAAAGCTCTTTTTGACAACGTGCACTATTGCTGTGTGAATATATTAGTTACAAACGCGGATATATGCCCATTCAGTTTGAAAAATGTTAACCATCTATTTCCTGATCGCTCTCAGATTACAAGAAGAGTATTCCCTGTTTAAATAATAACATTATATGTATTATTAATGGCATCATAAACTCGCTGCATTTGAACAGAGAGGCTGCTTGGATGAATAATATTTGCGAACCCTTTCGTGCTTGCATTGAGCCTTTCAACGCTGTAGATATTGAAAATGTAGTATATGTCTGTTAAACGTTTCGTCATACTCATAGCATACTTTACGACCTGAAAGCGAGAAAGAATGAGAGAGAGAAAAAGACAGAAAGAGAGATAAAGAAAGTGAGAGAAAGAGTGACAGAGAGAGAGAGGTACATAGATGGTATCTCGTATTTTTCAGTTAATATTAATGATCACAAATTAGAGACTTTTAGTAAGTACTTCATCGTTACTTTAGAAGAATTATGACATAATATTGCTGAATATTTATTCAAGTATGCAGTAATATTATGTCATAATTCTTGAAATGACATGCCAAACGTTTAGATACCACGTTGGATCATTAGATATTCAATGAATCAATAATAAATTCTGTAGGGTATTGAATGATCAATGTTTTGGTTTTGCCTATAGATGCTGGAGTGGCTGTGCGGTAGAAAGCTAATTTCCCGACAAAATAATCTCGTATTCAGTGGAACTTTGTGCAAATGTCTTCTACTATAGCCGTGGGTGGACCAAAGCATCGTGAGCGCAGATTTTGCAGATGGAAACAGAAAGAATCCCGTGTGCGTGTGTATGTGTGTGTGCGTGTTGTGTGTGCGTGTTGTGTGTGTGAGCTGATATTGCTAGGCAGTCGGAATAAACGTGGGCTGGTGCCCAGCTTGGTCACAACGCGTGAGCTAAAGCGAGTTTAATTCAATTGATATATATATATATATATATATATATATATATATA
>NC_068981.1:13088346-13089188 GCF_001194135.2 Octopus bimaculoides
AAAACCTTATTTTGTACAAAATTGTATAATATCTTTATATATATATATATGTGTGTGTGTGTGTGTGTGTGTGTGTGTGTGTGTGTGTTTGTGTGTGCGTGTGTGTGCGTGCGTGGTGTGTGTGTGTTTGTGTGTGTGTGTGTTTGTGTGTGTGTGTGTGTGTGTGCTCAAAAAAAAATTAACAGAATGAGATCAAAATCCAATGCTGTGAAGAATTTCAGAACATTTATAAATTGAAGGGCTTACAGCTGTGTCCGTGATATTTATTATATCCCTTCATCGGAGACGGTGTGAGAAGATGGTTCAGCAATAGTTATTCTAGATAAGATATGAAATACAAAGTGAAGTACAGGAATGAAAACAGATGTGAGCTATGCAGGGATATTGTATCTACCGTTCCATTATTTAGGCAGAATGGTATACATATAAGATCCCTGTACCTTGCGTGTAAGTTCCAATAGTATTTAAAATTGGTCATTCCAAGCGTAGAATTTGTAAACGGTGTTATTGAATCGAGGCTTTTTTGGGGCATGGAGTAATACTATTGAAACTTAGACACAACGTACAGGAATCTTATATGTATACCATTCTGCCTAAATAATGGAACTGAAGGTACAATATCCCTGCGTATCTCAGGTATGCTTTCATTTCTTCACTGCACTGTTTATTCCATATCTTCTCTAGAATAAATATTGCTTCAACTCTCTCTCGCACCGTCTCCGATGAAGGGATATATAAAATATCCCGGAAACAGCTGTAAGACGTTCTCTTTATAACTGTTCTGAAATCTTTCACAGCCTTCGATTTTTATATCATCCTGTAAATTTTATATTTATATATAT
>NC_068981.1:13089718-13092627 GCF_001194135.2 Octopus bimaculoides
ATATATATATATATATACACGTCCATCTGTGTGTGTATATTTGAGTGCCTTTGTGTCTCTGATTTCCCACAACACCGGTTGACAACCGATTTTGGTTCTTAATATCATTACAACTTAGCGGTTCCGCAAAAGATACTGATAGAACAGATGCCAGGCGTCAAAGTCAATAAGTACTGGGATCGATTCATTCAACTAAAAGATTCTTCTGGGAGGTGCCCATTAATGGTCGCAGTCAGCTGGCAAACAAATCAACGATAAACAATTTATTAATCCAACGGCTGAGTATATATATTCTATTCACGAAAAGCTTCTTTCTCTACGTTTCATTTCAAAACATTAGTGATGTTATTTAACTGTTAAACTTCTTTATCGATAACGTATGCAATTCCCACGTGAATCAAGTTATACTCTGACGCCAATGCATAGTCTATGACCACATATTTGAGCAAACAAACATTATATAATCTATTGACTTTAGTGCAAAATGTTTAGCCATGTATCATTAATCATGAATATATGCGAAAATATGTTGTAATCGAGCTAAATGTATTTTCTTGTCATGGAAGATGTATGCAATCCAGCAAAGATAAATGCGAAAATCTTCAAACATCATTTAAAAGTATATCTGAAATGCCTATGATACGATTTACAAATGATACGAATTACAAATCTGCCTTTATATTCGAACGTGAAAGGTCGCTACTCTAGATTCGCATGAAATATAAGAAATAAATGAGGGGCACACTAATTTAAAATTGTTATTGTTCTTCATAGCTTGCAATAAGAATTATACATTAATTGAAAACTGTTTTCTGAAACCACCACAATGAAGAGAAATCACAAATTTTAATTAAAAAGCAGACATTTTAAACAACGAGATAATTAATTCATTAAGACGACGGAGTTAATTTGATAAAGTATTATGTTATATATTTTATCTTGCCGGCCAAAATGGAATGCTACAATATCATTAGGTTTCCAGATGTATGTTGTCACCTCGCCAAAAGCAATGCAACTGCCAACGTAGAGTGAGACCACTGGAATCTTGCGACATGTCGAATTATTGCCTTGCCATCTGCATCAGCGTGATAAATTACCTTTATCTGCCTGAGCAAAAGAATTGTATTGGTGTAGTAAGAACACGTAATGATATGAACAAATGGTATGAATTGACACGAATACATATAAATTTTCATATGAATTTCCTATTTCATTAATGCCCACAAGGGGCTAAACATAGAGGGAAAAAACAAGGACAGACACACGGATTAAGTAGATTACATCGACCCCAGTGCGTAACTGGTACTTTATTTATCGACCCTGAAATGATGAAAAGCAAAGTCGACTTCGGCGGACATTGAAGTCAGAACGTAACGGCAGACGAAATACCGCTAAGCATTTCGCCCGGCGCGTTAACGTTTCTGCCAGCTCGAGGACTTATGAATTTCTACAGAGCTATACACGCACGCACACACACGCACACACACACACGCACATACATACACGCACACCCACCCACACACACACACCTCACACACACACACATACACACACACACACACATATATATATATATATACACATGTACACATGTACAGACACGCTAACACAGATGCATGTGCATATAAGGATACACATCATAGAAGCACAGAATGGAATAAGCAGAGGAAGAGCTCACACGAAGACGGAAATTGTGGCTGATGAGGTCACAAATGAATAGAAATATTTGATTATGCAAACATATAATTCTATAAAGTAAATATCAGCAGCTGAAAATGCACAGATTTATCCTCTAGGTCTTACACTTTTAAAAATCATGCAAATTTATTAATTGCAACCCATTTATGTGGTTTCAAATTTGCATGATTTTCAAAAGTGTAAAATCTAGAGGATGTGGAGGAGCTGTGTCGCAAACTATATTGTTTCTGGCCGTTGCTCAGAATGTGACTCAGATTCTACCAACACATCTTCAGGTTCATATTTCATAATGTTGTTCAACTATTTTAAAGCACCATAAAAATTAAGCGTTTAAATTAAAATCAAAAATTAAAAATTATAAATATAAATTAGCATATATATATCTAACTTAGAATGTCAAAGATAGAATGTCAAATATAAAATTATAAATCGGAATGACGATGTCTATGATTAAATGTAAAAAATAAAGATTCATATCATATGCACTTGTGAGAGGATCAAGATGTGATAGGATCAAGATCGTGATATTGCTGCTATTATTGATGTCGTTTCTAGTATCGATACCATTATTATTATTATTATTATTATTATTATTATTATTATTATTATTATTATTATTATTATTATTATTATCATTAGTAGTAGTAGTAGTAGTAGTAGTAGTAGTAGTAGTAGTAGTAGTAGTAGTAGTAGTAGTAGTTGAGGCAGTGTTCGGGTTTGTTGTTTCTATGCCGAAATGGAATCCAACTTCATTTTCAAAGAGCAGTGGTTACTGAAGATCATCGTAGGATGTCGTAATTTCTACAAAATCTCTTAGTGAACAATTTTCTTTGTTTTCCCTTGTGGAAGAAATGCAAATAGATTTTACTTCCTTCCCACTCTAGGGCAGCCAACATTAAATTGTTCGTGTGAAAAGCATGACTCTTTCAAGTAAAGTCTTACCACAGACAGTATTTAAACCTGGGAATTTTTGATAGATATTGCGAAGCTGATACGAATAGGAAATTCAACACTTCCGAATGAAAAAGGAATTTCTGCACCCAGAGTTCCAGTTACTCATTATGTAAAATGTTAAATGTCTACAGCCGTCTCTGGAACAGAAGTAATGTATGTTCGTAGTTTGGATAAAATCAGTTGTGAACTACAGAACCTCACTTTGATATATACATACATACATACATACATAATACATATATATATATATATATATA
>NC_068981.1:13093585-13098971 GCF_001194135.2 Octopus bimaculoides
TATATAGGCGCAGGTGTGGCTATGTGGTAAGTAGCTTGCTTACCAACCACATGGTTCCGGGTTCAGTCCCACTGCGTGGCGCCTTGGGCAAGTGTCTTCTATTATAGCCTCAGGCCGACCAAAGCCTTTTGAATGGATTTGGTAGACGGAAACTGAAAGGAGCCCGTTGTATATATGTATATATGTATATATATATGTGTGTTTGTGTGTCTGTGTTTGTCCCCCACCATCGCTTGACAACCGATGTTGGTGTGTTTACGTCCCCGTACCATAGCGGTTCGGCAAAGAGAGACCGATAGAATAGGTACTAGGCTTACAAAGAATAAGTCCTGGGGTCGATTTTCTCGACTAAAGGCGGTGCTCCAGCATGGCCGCTCTCAAATGACTGAGACAAGTGAAAGAGTAAAGAGTATATATATATATATATATATATAGGTATACAGAGAGAGGGAGAGAGTGAGAAAGATGATAGATAGATTAATGTATAGATATATTAGAACAAGGCAGACTAGGTGAGATAGAGAGTAAGATTGAGAGGGAAAGACAGAGACTAAGCAAATATAATCTAGATAGTATTAAGGTTTAGGAGAAAAACATCAACTGCTGGTCATATATTGTCATTAAACTCCTAACTGCTTCAGAAACATATATAAAAAAAAAAGAAAGATTCATCCATCTTCGCATATTCTACATTACATTCCATAATACGTTTCCCAACGTACTGGAATTTAGGTAAATATATTATACTTTAAACTACTGCAGTAACCGTCCTTTTCAACGGGGATCAAATATCGTCAATAAATCTACCTATTTTCCTGATATTGAAAATGCTACCATCATCACTTCATCAAACAAGGTGATGTCGTAACACTAAACAGTTTACCCTTAATGATAGGAATGGTAAAAACATTGAAAACGCTATCTACTAAATGCGATTATGGAAGTGTCAACACTAAGAAGAACTTCATCAGCACTCTTAAAGATTTAGTACTTTCAGTAATTGACACTATTGATATAAATATTGTCAGTTCACTGATGTCAGCTTGTATGCACAAAAGTCAATATAATATGTATCTTTAAACATTTAGGAGTTCACATAATTTAAACAATTAAAATAAACGTTGTCAATTTATTAGGTGTCACCTTTAATGCATAAAAGCAATTATAATCTATACATAGGTAATTTCTACGAAACAGAGCACCAGTTTCACATTCATCGTCATAAACGCTGGAAATCAGTGTTTCCTCTCGGGAACCTTGTAATAAACGACAATATTGATCACCAGATTCAATAGCAAATAACGTCTTTCCAGCAGGGAAAACTTTGTAACTATATCTTAAGGCAACTTCATATAAGCACGTGAAACAAATAATTCTTTTGTGCAGATATTAATGCCAAGCAGAAAGTATATTTGGAATATTTTATTATGTCATGCAATACATGTATATATTGTTCTGAGTTCCAAATTTTAAACTTACACATCTTTTAAATTATATTATACAGAGTAGAAGCAAAACTTGGGAAAGCCAAACCAAATTTGAAACGTTCTATTGTACATGAAAGAGTCAACGTATTTATTACTGCTTTTAATAGAGATACTACTCCCTGTGATCATCATAATTTTCTATCACCAAATAAATACAGCATCTGAAAGCTCCACAGTTCTTCATAATAAAATGTTAAGACTATTTGGGCCATTCTTCCTTCAAAGCCTGCTTGAGATGTTTAGTGCTAGGATAAGAGGTTTCGTTGGCAGATTGCTCTAACGTGCCCCATATTGAATGGACCAGTGGATTCCGATTTGGCGAGGGCCAAAAAACAGCAAAATCGAATTGTTTTGCGCTTTCCTCACTATATGAGGTGCTCCATCCTGAGACCACATATAATTACCTTCAGGGTAAATATCCTTAAGCCATGAGAGGATATGATATCTTAATGCTTTGGCATCAGCACCGATTTGAAAACGGTTGAACGGTACTTTTTAGCCATCTGAAACCACAACTCCCAAAACCATCACCTGAGCAGGATTCATTGTTGCAAAGACGCCTTATGTTGAGAGTGATTCACTTCGTCTGTTCCCACAACAGCAACCACGGTAACGGGTTTCTCGTGAGAAAATATCTTCGTACTACGCGAATATTTCTAATACAGGAATGCCTATACAAAACGCTAAGAGGGAATTCTTGCTAACACGTTTCGGTATTCAACTAATACAGAAGTGTATCTTCGTAACGAAAGGATAAAAGGCATAAGTATTCTACAGTACGACAATAAGTAACATAGAGAAATATGATATGGAAAGAATATGTTTGCATTCAACTATTGGTGATGTCACTGGATAACTAAAGAATAAAAGATAAACATAAAAAGTCTACCTTCAATAACTGAAACCAGAAATTTTAAGTCACAATTAGTTATCTATTTATTGAATCTAGTGAACATTTTAGAAGACTTGATCTTATATAGTATATGAAAAGCTATCATAATTAAGAATTGTATTATTTGTATATCTTTAGAAATTTATGGCAGCATTTTATTGTAAAGTTCCTATAAAGTTAATTTAGAAATAATTAAATAATACGTGTTTCAAGGCAAAGAATTACCAATATTGTACATTAGTGCATCACTAATAATGGATCACTTTAAATCATACTTAATGTTCCTATCTTTTAAAATCCAAAATATTGGTAGAATTACTTTTTCTTCTATAGTTAAATAAATGAAAATCATTGTGAAATCTAGATTTCCAGATTGTTGCAGATGAACCAATTGAATAATACTTACGATTCTCTTTTCTTACCTGACACTGATCAACTATATTTTCCTTAAATACTGATTTCCTAAAGGGCATATATATTTTTTTTTTTTACAATTACATAGGCAGTTTTTCATTCATACTTGTAACTCATATTTAAAAGAATTACTACCAGTCCGTATCTCTGAATTAGATGCAAACATATATATACACAGGGATATATAAGAAAGACTCTTGATATTAACATAGCACGTAAAATAACCTTGCTACAGAATTTCAAACTACTTTTCAAAGAAAATTTATATCAAATTGACACACACCTTACTAAGGAAGAGAATTTAGTCTGAAGGTCTTTTTTTTTTCTTTCAGCGATTCGAAAATGTGGTAGGAAATAAAATATTGTACCAATATGTGTCAATATTTCAGGTTATGTTTCGGATCAAAAAAGATGTTTGTATGTTTTCTGATTTATTATCTTAATTATCCACTTTTAAAACAACAAAGGGTTTGAATTTATAATTTCCATTACAGGATTCGCAACATAAGGGTTGTTGATTTTTGAAATCAGACTTGATTTATACTTAATTTATACTTGATTAGCGTCAAGATTAGCGGCGGTTAATTGCCGGACAGAGTAATAATTTTACGTATTTCAAGAGAGATTTACAGAATAATACATATTAGATTGTTTGCAATTAGCTCCAAAACAACTACCTGGCTTTGTATTGTTTTGTTTTTTATAAACCAATATTAATTTCCACTAAACACAATGTCATTGGGTACAGCATTCATACACGATTTTACAATTTTATGAACTCTATGACTGATATGTACCAATCTCCGATCAATGTTTCATCATATTTCTCCCAGAGAGGTCAAATATTTTTGTTGATGTGTATTATACTTTTTCGAGGAGAAGGGAATTTACGAAAGGGATATTCTATTTATGAACATCGGGAGGGTGAAAGAAACTGAAATTATTTATTACAAGTGCCAGCTACTGTAAAGAAGCGTATACGAACTTTATTTTCTGAATTTAGATAGAGCCTCTATTCAATACTAAAGCAAATATTATATATATAGTGTAATAAGGCACATATCTGAAGTTGTTATATATGCAACAGTATGAGGTACACAAAGGATACAACTGAAATATATGGAACGAATTAATAATTCTTTAAGAATGGCAAAATTAATATCAATCCCTGAGTTTTGAAGTAAATCCACAATAACAATGATGACGCAAACAGAAATATTGCATTCGTAGCCAGGCAGTGCTATTGAGTTACCTATAGTATGGGCCGAAAATGTACGCTGCCACTCTCTCTCTCTCTCTGTCTCTCTCTCTGTCTCTCTCTCTGTCTCTCTCTCTCTTCCTCTCTCTCTCTCTCTCTCTCTCACACACACACACACATACACAAGCACATACATACACACAACAACACGATTTCTCTCTCTCCTTCCCTCCTTTCTCACATACACACACACAAGTCACACTTTAAATTTGTTATTCAATTTTCAATAAGGTAAAATCTTAAATTATTAATTGAGACATCATTCATTAGTATAATAGCATAGATTAGAGAGAACATGGATTACATGGAAAAATGCGTGCAAGAGAAATAATATTCTTAAGATTATAAACCTGAAAAATTACAGGACAAGTTATTACACTTGGAAAAAGTTCAGGACGAATTATTACATCTGGTAAAGAACAAGAGAATTTTTTACTTAGCTTTACTTATCCTTATAGCTGCAAAATATTGCAGCTAAGGATAAAATTTGAATATTAAAAATTATTTGAATTTGATTTACAAAGTAATTTTATAATAAAAAAAAAAGGTACCATCATTTTGCTAAAATATTGACACACTAGAATACTTAAAAAATGAGATTCAGAAGTACCAATAGAAATAAAGTCTCATGCAAAGTAGTATAGTATATTTGGTAGGCAAATTCATTATGTAAAAAATAGGCAGGCATTGGGTCAAGACTAAAAATGTGAAGATTTAGCAATAACTGAACCATGTTTTAATGTGAATTTGTTGTTATATGAAAATTTACTGTAATATATGAGTATTTCTTTATTATTTTATTTATTGTACTGACTAAATATGTACTAATATTATTTTTATGGCCTATTTTCAAATTTTTTATTATTAATTAATAATTTAATAAAAATGAATTTCTTAAAGTGCATAAAAATATTTTGAGTTAGTTTTTTTGTATTTGCAATAGAAGTGACAAGTATTAAGAGATAGGAGTTATAAATTGTAATAACATTTCTAGTTTTAATAAAAGCTTATATTTTCTAAATCTAAATATTTTTTTCAATTATCATCCTTAGCTGCAATATTGGAAATAAAACATTCCTTGTTTCTATTAATTGTTTCAGCCATTTGACTGCGGCCATGCTGGATCACTGCATTTAGTCGAGAATATCGAGCCCTGGACTTATTCTTCGTAAGCTTAGTACTTATTTTATCGTCCACTCTTGCCGAAGCACTAAGTTACGAGGACGTAAACACACCAGCATCGGTTGTCAAGCGATGCTGGGTTGGAGGGACAAACACATGCAGACAAGCATGTATATATATATATATATACATATATATATATATATATATATA
>NC_068981.1:13099548-13101148 GCF_001194135.2 Octopus bimaculoides
ATATATATATATATATATATATATATATATATATATACAATATTAAGGAATACAGTGAAAATTCAATTTAGCAATTCTAAATCAAATTTCCAAATATATAATACATATATAATTTAGAGTAAAAACCAAGTATTAACAAATTCAACGATGAAAAATGTCATTCGAAACATCTAGGAAAACAAATATACCACAAAATACCTATTCCCAAAATAAATAAATTACATAATTAATAAATAGCAAATAACCTTAAAAGACTACGCGCGTTTCGTAGCTTTATTTAAAACATATTCGATTCGATCTAAAAATATAGGTCTAAAATAAATTATAAGAATAATAAAAAATAGTAATAAAATTAATGTACATATCTAATCTTATAATAAAATATGGGAAACATTCTTGTTTATCAATAAATAATCGAAACATATTTAACAATTTTACTTAAAATAAAAACAACTTACCTTATAGAAGAATGTCAAACGTAATACGAAGAACTTGGCGTTTATAAGAAATATATCGCGTGAAAATATGGCGTAAATATAAAGAATTATAGAATAAATTAATAGAATATGTATTTAAACTGTTAAAATAACAAAATGTACTTTAACTGTGAGAATAACAAAAAATTAACTATAGTATATTATTCACTGGAAATTTTTTAAGACTAAATAATCTAAAACTAAAATACGTATATACATAAGTTAAGTTAAATTTCTATTATTAACCTATTTTCATTTATTTATTTATTTCAAAAACTTCTTAGTTTAATCTTATTCTGAATATGAAACACACCCAGTATAATCTCGTGCTTATACACACACACATTTAACTACTACAAATTATATCTACGACAATTAGCATCATAAAATAAGGTTTATATTTATACACAAATTTGGTAAATTTATTATATATGTAATTTAACTTATGTCTACATTTAATTTTACGCTCACCAAAGGAAATATTTAATTCTTATTATTAGTTAATAATATCTCCTTAAATTCATTAGTATATAATAAATAAAAATTACTACCTATTCGATAAGATTTTGCCTTACAAGCTATCTCCCAATTTCAATTGTATTTAATATTTTTAGATTTTAGTTCCAATATATATTTACTAAAGCCAGTAGAATTAATTAAACTTCTATTCTTAAAGAATTCATTTGTTGAGCCACCCGTAACTTAATTTTATTAGACGTCAAACTTATATAAATAGTATCTAAATTATAAATATTCTTATTATTATCATTACACAAAGTGACTACACTTTTATATACTACATCCTCCAAATTATATTTATTATTAGATTCACAGTTAGTTTTATCTCTTCATGTACAAGTAATTATATTCTCGTCTATAATATTATCATTATTATTATTATTTTTAATATTATTATTATTATTATTATTATTATTATTATTATTATTATTATTATTATTAGTAGTAGTAGTAGTAGTAGTAGTAGTAGTAGTAGTAGTAGTAGTAGTAGTAGTAGTAGTATCATTATTATTATTGGAATAATTATTATATTTGTGTTCGTAAAACTTATTCAGCTTAAATTTATTAAAAGAAGAAATATCATTACCAACGTTCACGAAACGCGC
>NC_068981.1:13101384-13109770 GCF_001194135.2 Octopus bimaculoides
GTAGATAGAGAAAGAGAGAGAGAGATAGAGAGAGAGAGAGAGAGAGAAAGAAAGAGAGAGACACAAATAGACAGAAGATAAACAGACGGACGGGGAATACATTTATAAATGTAAAAATGTGTAGTTGAGGTGATCCACGATATATAAACACGAGCTATGTCTTAAGGCTGGTTTTATACAATTGACAGAACGAATTTCTTCCCTTCTCTAAGTATATTTTTTTCATTGTTTTACCTAAAACAAGTTGAACCAGAGGTCTGTCTAATCGATGCTGGAGCACCACCTTTAGTGTAATTAGTGCTGTTTCCAGTATTGTTTTGATGATGTAACTTCTTTGATGAATCCGCTCTTCTTTGTGTCTCTTACTGCGATGTGCTTTCATTACCTACCTCGTATATCTTTGAGGTTGTTTGGCAGAATGTTTGAAAAGTTGTGGGCCCTTGAAACCTAGTTATTACAGTACTGCGCCCTTATATGGAGATGATATCTTTGGTACAATGTTGTGCCATTCATTTTGATGATCAGTGTAGCTTTCAATTTAAAACGTTTGGTCTAATTTTTCAGTATGTTCCACATGTATATCACTGAATGTCTCTCACATCCTCTCTCTACAGAAGTAGAGAATCAGTTCTTATAGCTCCTCTCATCTGTTGAACCGAGGCAATTTTCTTTGTAAAATGGTATTGGATTTCCTTGAGTTTCGCTATCAATTTGATGCTAATCGGTGAGCACAGTTGTGAGCTGTAATTCAAGCGAGTTAAGATTGATTGTACACCAAAGAAGTAGTATAGAATCGTTTTCCCTTTTTCTGAAGGATCTCAGAATCCAACTAACCACTCATTTCAGCAATTTTGCCATCTTGGAAAATTGCACATAGAATGTAGCATAATTGCTCGTGCACCGAATCTAATTCCGTGATTGCACCACTCTACTTCTGAGTATTTTGATTGTAGTTGGCAGGCCGATAGTAGATTGTTTGAAAATTGTTAGTATTGATCTGAATATTATTTCCACCAGTCCTTTTGCATATTACAATCAAGCCTTTCCGTAGTTTAGGATGACACCAATGATCCTCACACCCTACGATATATTTGTATCATAGCTGACCATATGACTGAGATAATGCTGGATAGAGCAACCAGAAGCAGTTGTGTCCCCGTACATTTCTCTGTTGGATACCGCTGAGGATTTATTTCTTTCTTGCTAACGCATATCCACACAAATATAGACAGACACACACATATAGAAACACACGTGTACACACATGAATGTATCGAGTAACCTGCGATATTTCTAATGCTGAAACCAGGTCTATTTAACCATTCCTTTGACCATTATAATTTATTTAGACGATTTAATGTTTAATAAACTCAAAATTTATACTAAACCACAAATATTGGATATTTTAATGAAGTGTTGACATTACATTTTTATTGGACATTTATTAATTAAAATTTGGGATTTGACTCTCCTGGTGAATTTGTTTACAATCTATAATCACTGTAACGATTCATCCTCACCAGGATGAAATTTTAATTAATAATTATTGTTTGTTTCGAATTTCATTTTCATGCAGAGATTATGCATATGTATTCTTCCATATTTTAAAACCTAATCTTCGTCAGAGCTATACAATGCAGTAATAAAATTCCCATTTCATGTGCACATGTACACTTATTAAATTTTCTGTTTACTGTAATTTTTTTTATTTGCATAATAGAGCAGATAATTAACAATCATGTGGTAACATTTTTTATTCTTCATGCACTTTTGTTTGTTCTTATTGTTGCTTGCATTGACTAGTTTTATAAGATATTTTCTCTTTGTTTACTACATGCGCTGTTATTTTTGTTACTATTACTGCTAGAGTTGTCTCATTATCACTCGGAGAAAGATGGTATTTCTACTACGGAAATAATTAGTGATATGGGAGGAAAAAATAACAATGCATCATTTGGTATTCTTCATTTGCTATCTCTTATGCTCATACTGACAGCTTTCAATTGTGAGTTTTGTATGAATATTTCAACAACATCAATTATTTTGATGCATATAGAAATAATTCTATTAATTTATTTGAACAATTCGCATATCCAGTCCATGAGACCGATATAGGTTATGGTAAATAAGAGTGTGATTGAATTATTGTTATGACTATGATTACTTGTAAACATTTCATACGGTTAAGAAATAATGAAATATTGCTGCATATATGCGTCCATATATGCTATAGTATGTAAGCATAGTTCCTTATATATATAGTAATACACATACAAACACACAAACACGCATGAACACACATACATATGTGTGTTTATATATAATAAATATATAATTAAATGAATATATATATATACATATAAATATACATATATGTATATATATATATACCCCCCCCCATATATATATATATATATATATATATATATATATATATATGTGTGTGTGTGTGTGTAAGGATATGAGACACTTATTCGTTAGCCATGATAAAAATCCGAGTTTCGGATGGCTGGGTGGGAGCCCACGTCAACATCTCTTCAGTTATCCGGCTATAGAAAATTCCTGTGAAAAATATAACAAATCAGAACCTAAAGGCAAAATTAATAGAGGTCACAAAAGTGAAAGAGGGTATTGACTAGCACCGCTTTTGCTAAAACAACTCAAAATCCACAAAGGCATTTTCTGATGACTAAAAAGGGAGGTAAGTTGCCACCGTATATAGTCGGATCGCGATTTCGGATCTTCATGCATACCGTGTTGATCCTCATCAGCAAATCTTAACGCCTAGGTTTGAACTCAACTATTTCTGTCAGTCTTATAAGAAAAAAACTTTTAAAACGTGTGGTGATCTTGAGAAAGTTAAAAGTGTAAACAACAAATTAAAAAGTGTGGCTTATTAGCAATTACTGCCTAAAAACAAAATTAGTAGAAAATTAATTAAAAAAATTATAGAGAGTACTAACCACCACCACTTTTGCAAAAAATAAGAGTTAAAACAACTAAAAAACACAAAAGCACTGCCTTAATGACAGACAAAGGGAGGAGTATAAATATATATATATATATATATATATATTTGCTTCTTGTGATTTATGGTTCAGTATGTGACATTTTACGTATGTGTTGCAAACACTTTTGAAAATTTAGATCGAGAGAAATCAAAATATATCAGTAAAGAAGCCAATATATTAATCTATTTTAATCTAATTGATTTAAGTTCTCTTTTGTTTATTAATCCCTAAGTAGTTATTTAATTCTCTTATCTGCAATTTATATATTATCTACCATAATATTTATCGCTCTTATTCTGTTTCTCATTAAAATATATTACATTTAAACGTATGGTCAATCCGTACATGATCAGAATTTAACCCATTTTGCTAAAAAAATATGTTTCATTGAATTTCCATATAATGTTTACACTAGTTCTGTATCATTTAATATTATTATGTTAAACACAGCCTGACGGTCTGTGGGCTGACTGTCATTTTGGAGTATTGATCTTCATTACTGACAACTTAAGGTTTTATACTTCCTTAGTTTGGGAATGCTTCAACTAATTTCAGCCATTTTCATTCATCTAGCGTAAGTACTCCACATATTGACGATTCTAAACAACTTATGGTTAAAATGTCCTTGTATGCCAAGCGAAATGTGAAGCCACCGATATAGGAAAATAGCGAATAAAAAGAACACTGATGAGACTAATAGCCGACTGGATGAATAAAATCATATTTCTTTCATATGTTCCTATATCAATGGCGACAATATATCGTGTTGGTCTATGGCTGACTGTAATTGTTTGCCCTTCAGAACATCCGACAAGATGAAAATGTTTCTAGTATTCTTACCAACCGTTTAAGCACAAATATGTCATAAGGAATTTTATCTGAGGGCGAATACGGCAGTAAATTTACGTTTCCTAGTGTATTTCCATTACGTAAGAAACATATATGGCTATTTAAACACCACCTTTTGGAAATGACTACACTATGGATATCACTTAATATATGCTACTCTCTGAGAAGCTAATGTTGGAAGAGGCTTATTCAGAAAATATTTTACACCTGCTCCGGTAAATGTGGTAGCAGTTATATATGCCAAGATATATATGTCTGTTATTCATTAGCAAAACTTTATTTGTGTTTTCAGAATTTTTCACTACGGCTTCTTCTAATAGAACGAACAACGAAGAAACAGAGCAGCACAAGATACGCCTTCTCAAATGTAAACATTCAAATACCATTTGAATACAGTAAAATGTATTTATAATAGAAGAACAGAGTTTGATCCTGGGTGAACAATGTAACATGTCAACTAAAGAATTAAATATACATGCAATAATAGATAGCAAGAATAGGAAGAATTTGAGACAAGTAAAACAAATATGCATATCATAAATGTGACCGTAAAATTAACTACAGTATAAACTTCAAAAATATAAACTAATCAGCTAACAACAAATTATTTATTAACATTATAAGCAATCGCTTGGTTTGAAACATACCGAATTTAGTCTGAGGAATAGTGGTATCAGCACCATGACCCGGATGTGTGGCCTCGTTGCATGAGAAAATTATAAGAAAATATGCAAGGAATATGCCGGTTAATAAAACTCCATTTCGAAACAATGTTGAAAATGTTCACATGTCCTCCAAATAAAAAGTGACCACATATAAAAAGCAGAAAGTAAACATTTTCGCTCCTTTAATGTAGAATATATTAAGGAGACACGAAGGCAGTATGATAAAATAGGTAAAGCCTTTGCGTTAAGCGTTCGCACAGAAACTGGTGATATAATACATGGGTTATCTCCGAACCAGAGTCTAACTAAATAACAATGATACCATCGATATAGAAAGACTTTCAAGTTATGCAATAGAAATAGCTTATATATATAACGTACTCAGCGTATCTAGTGCTGAAAATTCAGAACCTGCAGTTTCGCCTGAGACAAATCAATGTATTGGTTTTAAAATTAAAAAAAAAAATTAAAAAAAAGAAGAAAATTAGAGCTAAGCGGAAGAAATCACTCTGGCAGAGACCGCGTGAGTAACAGATACGCACTTCACGTCGTACGACTCGTCAATGTCGCGTACACGTGTCATTTCCCAAATGAGGTCGAATCGGCCATACTCATGTCTATAGAGACAGTATATTAATTACACACTGGTCTGCAATGATGCTGCATATTTTGAATGAAATGTGAATTTGAATTATACGATAGAAACAGGTCTAGAGTAAAATCTTCATATATATATAACAATGTGTGTCTCTCATTGAAAAGACAGAAGCTGCACATTTTTGCCCAGGAAAAATCCATTTAGAGACGAATTTTGTTACTAAAAGAAAACACTTCAAAGCTAGGGGTAATGAAAACACCCTGTAAGAGAAAAGTTACCGTGATAACGACAAGTTTATATTCCATCTTTGTTGGAGCTTTTCCATGCCACGTACGCGTGTCTGTTCCAAAACGACGACGCAAAAAGAATGATAAATTAGTTTAGTGTTTTTAGATCTCTGATTTCTCACGGTGTTTTATGATTATGTGTTTTGAGTAGTAGTAGTAGTAGTAGTAGTAGTAGTAGTAGTAGTAGTAGTTTATAGCTAATTTAATAACTGTGCTTTCATATGAATTGTCTTTAACTATATAGTATCCTTTCATCGTCATATGTTTACTTGTACATACAATTTTGAAGTTCCGTATTTATTAGTTGAATCTCTCATTCTGTTCAAGGCACATACAGGATTAACTATTGAAGGCTGCCAATGTTCGAAAAAGCAATTATCCAAGAAATATCTATTTCATCAAAATATATGAAAAATAACTTGAGATTCAATTTTCAAATTAGCTACATTTATTTACAAAGTGTAACACGTGCATTGTTTCTAAAAGATTTCTACTGAAATGAAAAAAAATAGAGCTACACAATAAATATCCAATCTCTTGATAAAGATCTGAAGTACTTAATGTGCTCCGTTTTTGTCTATAAACATAAGGGACAAATTAATTATGTTCCGATCTTCTAAAAACTATGGAATTTTTATACGATTTCACCCAATGATCTTATACATAATGTATAGAAATGCAAAACGATCATCTGCATATTATATGATTGGTTACGTTTTAAAACTTTGCGTGAAGTCGCACGAATGAGTTTCTTCGTTAATTGATAATACAACGTAACAACGGGAGACATGTGCATTAATTTTAAAATAGAATTGTTTGTAAAGGTATAACGTGCTGCCTAGGAGTTTCGTTATAGCGTCACACAATAACGATTTTGTGTTATTTTTGCAGGTTCCTTAGGATCAGATTTTTACATTTCTCGTGTTCAATTTTACTTTTGAAAAAGTAACACTAACATAGATGCGCCGATGTCATCAATAACTGGCAACACGTACGTTTCTTAAATAGACATAACGCATTCTCAAAAGCAATTGTAAACAGTATTTCCTCCTTTGATTTTCATTTAATAGCGCGTTTCTCTCTCCTGTTACCTCCACTCTTCTTATCTAAGATCATATCATCTTGTACTCCCCATCATTTTAAACCAGATTTCCAAACACGAAAGACATTATACGACGCCGCTTTTCTGATATTTTACTTCCGCCATGATTACCATGAAAAAAATCTCTGTCGGAAACGTTGTATACTTCATTTCTTACAGAAAATTCACTGTAATATTTCTGACGCCAGTTTCAATACAACTTTTGCCGAGCAGAGTACAGACAGTCACCTGAGTTTAGATTATATCTAATCCATGTATGTATATATTATGTATGTATGTATGTATGCGTATACAAATGTGAATCTATTTTTATCTTGCAACTATATGTGGTTTGTTGGCGATTTTCTTCGTCCGTCTTCCTTTTCTTTTGGACTTTCCTCTGTCTCCTGTTTCTGAAGAAGAGCTTTTCTCGAAAAGTAAAACAGCCTTTCTTTCCTTCCCTGACCGTCTTATTAATACCTTGTATGTACTACGTCCTCGCGTTTTTGTTTTCTCTTGTCTTTTTTTCCTTTTTTTTCTATTAATCATGTATATATATCAAATTTAGGGTAAGAGAAAACGAATTCAAAGTCGATGTATATATTCATTCAATCCATATTAATGAAATTCTCCATGGTATACAAAATACATACATAGATGCATTCATCAATATGATATATAAAAATTTCCTAACAATTTCTAAATACATACATATACATAAAATTTATAACTGTATAAAAATTCATAGACATAAAAAAATTATAAACACATAAAAATTCATAAATATAAATATATAAAAATGTAAGTCCATAAATGTACTTGCGAAGTCGGAATGAAGAGAATGATAAAGCGGATGTAAAATGATTTATAAATAGTCTGGAACATGTATAAAATCTATGTATAAAGTCTTACGGCTGTTTCGAAAATATATAGGTTGGTTTCCTCGAGCTAACTCTAACCATAGCAATACTCTCTATTTATCTCATCAGAGTTAATAGAAACACAAGGTTAAAACTTTAATGAAATGGTGGGCTAAATAATTTAATAACAATCGAATGTTTGGTCGGACATATGAAGTTAAATGCTAAAATGTATTACGACACAAGGTAATAATTGAATATATCCATCGACCTTTGAATTCGTTTTCTCTTCTTAATTTTATATCCCTGAAGCTCTACCAAATTGTTAATCGGTTGAGTTGTATAAAGTGGATATCTATATCACTTATTTTTCATTATATATATACACGGGCATGCAGGAAGTAAATAGACACATTTAATTTTCAAAATCTTTTATTTGATATCAATCGGTTGAAGGAGAGATTTTCTTCTATATGCTCGTCCATAATACCCAAGCTTATGCCGATATGTAATACACGTTCTTGGACTAAATTCGAGCTATTTTGCAATGTTAGAAGCCTTCGAACGGGGTTCGTATTCCACAATTCCCTCCAAACAGCGAAGCTTCCTTTCCGAGGGCCCAAGTCGGCCGGCACGAGAATATATTGATTCTTTTCCTTGGCTTTCGAATTGCACTTTAATTCTATTAACAATAGCAAAGAGGAATTTGTGGATTTTCGGCAATTTTTCGCTGGTTAAGTCCAGCCTCAGATCACCAACAATACGACCTCTTTGAAAATCTGACTGTTTTTCTCAATGTTTTTTGCGTGGCATGGTTACTCTTCTCAAATGTTTAATATAACGGCACTTAGAATGAAAAAGAATAATTATATTGTAAATTCTACACCGCTGAAAACAAACATATTAAGGCACTTAAATCAGAAATTTTGAAAATTACAGGCGTCTATTATTTCCTGCATGTCTATATATATGTGTGTGTGTGTGTGTGTGTGTGTGTGTGTGTGTGCGTGTGCGTGTGCGTGTGTGTGCGTGTGT
>NC_068981.1:13109825-13112754 GCF_001194135.2 Octopus bimaculoides
TGTGTGTGTGTGTGTGTGTGTGTGTGTGTGTGTGTGTGTGTGTGTGTGTGTGTGTGTGTACATAAATACATACTTGCAACCACATATTGTGTTTCAGGCAAATTCAAGACAATGTATTCTCAAAATCCTTAGTTATAAATATTGTTTACTAAACACCGGTCGAAAGTATCGATCGCAGCACTTGTGCAGCTAGGTTGTTAATATAGCCATGCCCTCAATCTATCGAGCCTTTTTTTAGGTCTGAGAATATTTTAAAATATCACCCGAAGTATCAATAATCAGAAAAATGTACTGTTCAGTAGTTTCGTTCATTTTCTTCCTTTACTTCTTTTTGTAATTAGCTCTTCCAATTACGACAATTAACTTTCAAATAGTTTTAAGTGAAATTAGAGCATTGTAATTATCTTTGCTGTAGGGGTGTAAATTAAGCAATAATTACCATTATCACGTTTCTCAAATATGCATCAGTAAAAATCTATAAATAACAAGAAAATGAACACCATTTAAATATCTATGATATAACATGATTTTGTTACAGATATATTTGAAATTCGAACTGTTGTAAAAATTAGATAGTACTTCTCTGTCCTTGGTTCAAATTCTTCCTAAAAGTATTTGCCTTTTCTGATAAAATGATATTGAATAGCCCACTAGTATCATTCGTTGCATTATTTAAAATAACTGACAGAATGATCAGAATATTCGGCGGATACTTACATAACCAAAACCTCCGTTTAAAGTATTTTTACCTACATTTCAAGTTACACTGTGATTTGTCGTTGAAAATAGCATGAAAAATATTCCATCATTCTCACAGAAAACAAATAATGTTCAAGGTTTTAAAACATTTATTTATGTTAATCGATCGAATGAGTGTTAAAAACAAGTAGTATACATTCGACACCATTTCAAGTCATTCGGAATAGCAGCTCTATGATGTTTACCCCTATGTACTAGCTGTTTCTACATTATATTTGGTTATATATGTTGAATATAGCTTTCTCAATGTGTTTACTAAATGCATTTACTGGCAGGAAATTTTCTTTGGCAGATGTTTGAATACAACATATCATTTTTCAGAAATATGTGTTACAGTAATAAATTTTAGCTTCTAAATATTCGTCTGACAAACAGACACCGAAGAGCAACGTTATGCCCTGAAAGCCCATTTGATTAGTGTAAATAATTACCGAAAGTGAAAAGGTTAGGTGATTTTAAAAAACAATATACGCACTGCCTCACAAATTCACCATTCAATAGACACTGTTGGATAAATTTCTATATACATATAAAAGAGATAATTAATGCGGGGTACGTTTGTAATTATAAAGATACTAGTCTCAGAAGACTGAAGGTAAACGCTGATGTTGAAATCGTTGATGAAAATATTCATTACCTGTTTCAAGTTTTCACAAATTCATCTCATTGTTACAAAGGAATCATAGTTAGTCTAAAAGGTCAGGCGGAATATGAACATACTGTCTGTTTCTAATACACAAAACAAGGGGTGAAATAAAAGTGAAGTTACGATCACTGAATAAATTAATAACGTTTGAATATTTGGTGTATGTGCTATAATTTATCACCTGTAACAAATAAACTTTAGAAACTATAAGTGTTATAAATAGAAGGAAAAATACTATGGATACTGCATTTCTAGTTTGTTGTACGCTTGAAGCAAAGTACAACTCGTGTTAAGTTTTTGGAGCTAAATACTAAAAAAGAAAAGCCTGACTAATTAAACGATAAAGATGGAATATTAGAGCGGAATTAATTATGGATATTAATATGCAGCTACTATTCATGTCATTAAAGGAAAAATTATAATATACTATTCACAAGACTAAATATATAAAATAGGATCAATAGAAATTAAGAAAGTATTTAAACCCTAATTGCAGCAGTTAGATATGGACATCAACAAATGACAACAAGGAAACGTAATGAATTAAAGCAATGAAATAAACGAACATTGAACGAGAAATCATGAAAGATCACTTAGGCGCATCTATAGATCTTCTAAACAATGTTTGACTTAATTCGTGGCACGGTATTAAACGTAATCTTTCTGATAATCATTTAATGCATTGGCTAACATAGGCACAAAACCACAACATTTCGAGGAGGAATGAGGTTCAGGAAATTGAATAGTACCCTTGAAATGTAATTTGTTCCATTGATCCTGGCAAGATTAAAGGCAAAGCTGACCTCTGACATGTACGAACTCAGAATTTAAAGAGACACGGCTAATTGCTAAATGACATGTGTCCATCGTGCTATCGATCCTATTATCGACCTCCCATTAAAATGATGCCTAATAACGTTGCACACGAATACTTAATCTATGATGATGTCAAAAAATTATATTAATATTATAATGGGGTTTTCAAATATTTGCATTACTCACCTAGAGTGTGTCTACAAAATACAGGGTTTGTTTCTAAATTAGTAATATTTAAATACGAAATCTGGAGTGTAAGTTGTTGCTTAGGATATACAAAAAATACTGTATTTTATAAATATAGATGAATGGATTATCATTAACTTAAATTCTACCGATTACACAAGCAAAGAATGAAGAAGTGTTGTTAGCTTACTGAAACGAAACAAAAATGCTTTGTTAATTATTTCATTATAAATAACAGAGCTTAAGATTTTTGAAAATATTCCCCGAATGTTGGCATTATTTTGAAATTTTGATACTAAAAGTGAGAGAATTATTTATCGGCAGCTTATGAAATCCACATCAATGAGTATGTTTCACAGATAGACACTTTGGCTGTGTGGTATACAATCTCAGCCAACAAGATATAAAATGAGGGGGCTAAACAAAAGATATTTTTGCATTGATTACCGGGCGAATTACGAATATGTATTGTCAGAGGTCATACTCACAGTAGTTCAGACTGTAAATTATATATATATATAT
>NC_068981.1:13114747-13126658 GCF_001194135.2 Octopus bimaculoides
TATATATATACATATATATATATATATATATACATATTTGTGCGTGTGCCTATAATAATGACTATGAATCTTGCAGTTATATGCTAAGAATATGGACAGAGTCTTGTCCAAATGTCCATATATAATCGAATGTTGATGATGACGCCAGTGAAATGTACTAATAAAAATAATTCATAGCATACTTTTTTCGTAATATATCTTTCAATATTAAAAGTATATAAAATACATTTGAATACGGAAAATAATATCTAAATATGTATTTTTCAGTTATTAACATATGAGTATGCTCAATTCACGAAAAACACTGGTATTTTATTTATTAAAATTTGTGCAAAATTGCATACTAGCTTTTTCTTCTGTTAGCACAGGCATATATTTAATATATATGAAACGAAGTGCCGTTTACACCTATATGCAATGTCCGTTATCCTTTTTTTAAAATTTATTTTTGGAACATATAAAAAAATATAAACTAAAATTAGAAGCAATAATATTGGCTCAAGATATTAAAAAAATGAAATATATGTCTCGAATATTTTATTAATTCAATGTATATTTATTTTATATCTAGTTTTATAACTCAAACTGAAGATGGACATGATGCGTCAGCGATTTAACACAACAGTCTAATAAAAATTGTTCTGGACCAAACACCACTGTAAACATGAGTCATTGATTATGAGCATAGGTAGTAATTTCAATTATCATTTCGTTGTTTTCCCTTCAATGGCTGATTCCATGTAATATGTGTGCCATTTAAATGCGACGTCATGAATTTAAAAAAAAGAAATTCTTTAAATACACTCAATAACATTTGTGCCTTGTAAACCTTCTATCTTGTTGTCAGTATCATCTTCATTCAAGTTTCTTATAGGCTTGCACAATATGAGAGAGGTACTTGAAACTCAAATACTCGTTGTAACCAAATGCATTCGAGCCATGTGATTCATTGCATGTGTACCAGCTTGCCCTCGTAAGTTTTGGGGGGTATTAGTAGCATTCCAGATCAATGGTGGAGACATGTTAAACATAGCTGCATGTGTGGCTATGTGGGAACAAGCTTGCTTTCAAACTACACGGTCTCCGGTTCAGTCCCACTGTGTAGCAACTTGGGGAAGTATCTTTTACTGTAGCCTTGGGATGACCGAAACCTTGTGAGTGGATTCGGTAGCGGAAACTGAAATAATTCTGTCGTATATATATATATACACAAGAGTTATAGAATGGAGTAGCAAATATCCGGGCTACAGGTTTCATAGCGGGTGAAACGTTAGAGTTGGTAAAAATCCAAACGAGGTGTATGCCACCGGCTACTCTTTAGGCTAAGTATATCTTGGTAAAATAAGAGGTTACATTGTCACAAGAGTGTTCGTGTTGACTAATGGAAGATTTAAACAGATTGAATCTTCCATGCGTCAAGATTTACATCGTTGCGACAACATGCATCATCATGTACCTCTTCGCAACAATGTAACCTTTAATTTAACCAAGATACCCTGAGCGAAAAAGGTAAATGCATAAAAGAATATACCACTGTGCTGTAGTCTTATTTCTTATTTAGTACTAATTAGTTAAAGCGATGGATTTTGCTGATGCTGTAATATAAAAAGCTTCTTTTATTTTTCTTCTTCGGAACAAAATTCCAAGTCCACATGAAACCGAATAAAAATATATTGTGTTATAAGCAACAACAAAAAATGCGCAAATTTTGGTGGACAAACAGTACATTGCATTACAGTCTGTCAATAACGACTACCGCCTAAATTTTGTAATATAAATTTGGCTAACGTTTCCTGATATTACTATGAAAATTCTTGAGAAAATGTTTGAAGGTAACAATGGTTTAATGTAAATGCTTTGTGAGTTTCTAACAAATCAAAGAGTGATGTGTAACAGAAAATTACAACATAATTTAATAAAGATATTTTAAGCATTAGTAATCTTCCTAGCATTTTATTGAAGCTAACTTAAAACAACTGAGTTTATTTAAGCCTCCGTTTTACAATTATTTAGTTTGTAGATAATGTAACAGAAACGTATGATAACAATGTGAGTGAACATCAAACAAATACATTTTCTCCTAAATATTTCCATTTCAAAGCATGCATCATAATTTTCCAACAGAATTTTAAAATATATCCGTCATGAAGTTTTGAATTTAACGCTATACATAGAAAATTATGTAATGAAAGTCGGATAATATTACAAAGGCAATAAGTATGCTTCCAATTAAGTATTCTACCTGAAATGCATACTTATGCACATATTTCACTTTCGAACGCAACAAGAGTTAAATAAGCAGAAATATATATGTGTGAATATTTGCATCGAAGAAAGAAAATAACTAAGAAAGCAAATTAAGTCGCAAAATAATACCGGTTATTACGTATGTAGATTGACAAGGCAATACATCGTGGCTTACTTCAATAATGACTATATCTAAATTAATGTCACTAGAGATATACAAGTATCGATATTGCTTCGAAAGTCATTTAAATGTCATTACCCATCATATCTTACTTATCATATTGGCAACACTTCATTAATGCGTTAAGTAATTTCCCACAGAACAGCGTGCAAATTTTGAAGTAAACCATATTTTCTATTGTTAATAAAGTGTGAGATATTTCAAGAAAGCAATCTGCATATTAGCTTGCAAAATACTTCCAGAAATAATATACTAAACATTGCGTTAACACACATTTCTTCCATATGTTGTTTTACAATTATATTTAGTGTATATTAATAATTGTTTTCTCGAGTATATCCTGATATAGGGACAGCAGTGAATGGTAAAGAAACTAATGATCTCAGTTTTCTTTAAAATATTGCTTGTTTTTCATCGATCGAGAAAGAATTTCAGGAAAAGAAGACATGTATACAAGAAAAAGTTTCCACCAGATCTGCTGCACTGTATTCTTAAAACATTAGGTTCATTTAATATTTGCATATTCATTCATGTATATATTGGGTCATCCCATAAATAATGTAGTTTGTCCAAAAGTCGAAGGAGGACGGGATAAACTACCTGCATCATTTTGCTATAAAAAGAGGTAGTAATTTTACCTTGTACTTATTCTTAGTGCAAGTTTGTATTCTGAGGATTGTTTTGTGTTGAGGGGTGTGTTGTGATGCTATGTAGCAGTTTTTTCTTTTTTTTTTTTTTTGGTGGTGGGGGGCATCTTTATTTGGTAGCCTGTGACGGATGAGCGAAATGAAGAGCTATGCAGCAGCAACGGGAAGTCAGGGTTCTGTCGTCCCAAGTATACTGAAACAGAATGAACTGCATTGTAACGTAGATCTACTCCGGAAATATCAATATATTGTGAAGATGGAGGGGTCGAACAAACAGTTGACACCACCAGAGGAAGACAAGGTGAAGATGGAAAGCAGAGTGATACTTTATAGAACTTTTTTGGAAAAAAGTAAGAAACTCGAGAATGCAATGAAGGAGGAAAGAAATACGCTTCAGCGGCAGTTAATTTTGTCTCAGAAGAGGAGGCAAAGAGACATTCCACTAAGATGCTACATGGAGAAAAATGGACAACGAAGGCGGAGAGGAGGAGTTCACCACCTAAAACGGAGCAACAACAGAAAAAACATAATGTACAAGAAGAAGTGAACCAACCAACAACGACAAATAGAATCAGTACGCCCTTGGGATCACCGAAGAAAAATGCCACAAGCAGAACAGCAACACCAAGCAAACATATATACTTAGAATTACACAAACATACAGACTTACAATCACACAAGCATACAAACTCACAGACACATAAACACACAGACATAATAACACATAGAAATATAGACAAAGAAAATAACGAAAATGAAAGGGGTTATTAAGGTGAATCTTTCAGAGGGATATGATAAGGATATAAGATGTATTCTGATGGAAGAAGGAAAATATAGAACTCTGAAAGAAGCTTTATCCGTCAGATGAAAATCCACTGGGGCCTGAAGTGAGTATTGAAACCAGCGCCCTAGTGGTGAATTATGACGACAAAAAGTGCCATAAAATGGTAAGTTGAGATTATTTTAAAGAGCTGTTAAAGACGTTTTGTTTGAAATAATTGAAATCACGTAATCATCCCGGAGCGGGGTCGGTGTGACCGTTTCACCTTCATTGTAAAATTTTCATTTTATTCATTTTTCATGTTTTAATTGTCCCCTCTATGTCGGCCCCTTGCAAGGAATAAAAAATCAACTTATTCTTAGTGCAAGTATCTTGTTATGTGAAAGTTTTTCCAATGCTTCCTGTTGGATTGTTATATTGTTGCGGTGACTTACTGTTGTTTTTGCGATTGTTTTTGTTGAATGACTGTTTCTTGCTTGGTTGAAGCGGCTTGTTTTCAATTCCCCGCTGCGGCGGGGGTGGGGTGGGGGCGTTATTTTTGCACTGTGCGGCTTTGAGCCAATTCTGTGGGATGTAAGTCCAATTTTTCTGTTTTCGGCGTTTTGTCGTAAATTGTATTCTGTTTAAAAATAAAGAAAGAGCAAACATCATGGAGTCGCCATTGAGTTCGATGGACTCGTCAAACAATTTAATCATGGATATGCCTGTCTTTGTAACAGGTGAAGAAGAAAACACACCGGTGGTATCGGCCAAAAAGTTACAATTTGCAGAACCAGCAGGAAGGAAAGAAAGAGAAATTAACTCAGAGATGAATATTCTAAAAAAATTGGACGGTGATGCGCAGACATGCGCTGAGGTTGAGGCATCTGTGGCTCTACCTGGGTGGTGAACGGGTGTGGTCTCCGCTGGCGAAACGGATGTTTCCCAAGGTCACTAGTTTCGGTATTTTTGCCGCTGTAAACACTTCAATAGTCAGGAATGTAACATAGAATCGAATACATTGTTGTAATCAAGCAGTACGCAGACACGTTTTCTTCTGTGTTTCTTTCTACTTCAGACAGCTTCATTTACCAAACATTTATTCGGTGCATTCCTACTCATTTCTTTCCCTCCATTTCATACAGCTCGTTTACAGTTTCATCATAATGTTGAGTCGTGTTACGGCCTTAGGCTTCTCTGCACAGTTTTTGTATTCTTTACTATAAGATTTGGATGCGCTATGCTAAGTCAGTCAGAATCTCACCTTCCATGGTTCTTCACGATATGTCTGTGTATGTATGTATGCATATGTCTATGTATGTATGTATGTATGTATGTATGCATGCATGTATGCATGCATGTATGAGAGAACCTGTATAATAATATACAGAAACAAACTTTGAATTGTATTCCCTTTATGTAGCTTCTCCATTGCTTTACCGAAAACTTAGACATCGGTTGTACCTGTTTTAGTATTAATACTGGTGACGCAAATTTACTTTATAGTGTCTAGCTACGTTGCATTCTGATCAAAACTTTCCTTCTTGCCAGATCTTTGGAGAATGATTTTAGTTCGTCCTGTGAAAGGGATTGTTTTACTATAAAAATATCTCTCTTCATAGGTCCGGACATAGCTTGTGATTTAAATTCAAATTTAAGTTTTATAGTGGCTAGTATTTTAAAAATTATGGCACTGTCAGTATACAGCCATACACACAGATAAATTATTCCAGTGGATACAAGCTTATACTCGATAGACAAGACTGCAGTATTTGAGTATATGTTTTAAGATAGACATTTCAATTTGTTTGATTATCAATTTCACGTATTTTCCATTGGTGCCAAATTTTGTTCATTGATATACGAAACTACAACCATGAATATTTAGGGAAATGGAAATAGAATTATGGATTTGATTTGATGCAGATATCAATATAAATCAAATCATAAAAATGTATCATCATATGTATAGATAACGTAACATCAGCTGGAAACAATTTAATAAAATCTAAATATTTTAAGGAATATGCACGCGCAGTCACACAAAACACAACAAAATCACACGTCCTCACACATTTGTACGTTAATGTATTCAATTTTTCAATGTTTTCCATTCTTTGTTTTATAATTCCTTTGTTTAGCTGATAAATATAATGCTCCTAAATATGCTTATTAAACCCCCAAGGTATTTCTGGTTTCATAATAAAAATGAAGTGAAGAAGTCAAGTTGTGCGCTTAAACTTCGGTAGCATTGGTTCATGATAATAATGTTACTATTGGAAATTGTTAGTTACTGATTCAGAAATTGAACCATATGACGTGCAGAAATTGAACCACAAATAAATCTTAGCAGATATAACGTGCAACATATCTTACAGTTCAATTTGATTTGTATATTGCTATTAGTAAGAAGTCTCACAACCTACTTCCAATTCCCAACAAAATATATCATGCAACGATGGCGAAGAGTGAAACTACTATGAATCTTTCGTCGAATATTGCATTTCTTCCCCTAAGAAATTTCGTTGTACTTCCCTTTGCGAAAATCACATCATTCTATATATTAAGCATGGGATCTATTAACTACTTTTTAAAGAGCACATTGAAACCCATCTTATTCCTGAGGTGAAAAGATGAATCATGTTCCTCCCTGTTGCGTATTTCATAAATCTGTTGGCAAAAGCCAGCAAGTTTCCTAAAATATTTGGTACACACTTATCGTAGAATAAAACAAAGCTGTCCAATATTTAAAATTCTATGTTAAATTTTTTCTTTCTTTTTTCGATACTTGCTGCTTATACCGAGTAATTTCAACGCCGGAATATGCGCTTTCACGTGACATGGTTCCCAAGTGTCAGGAATTATGTATTACTAATTGAATTTGTTTGTTTAATTACTGTTTAGTTTTTCTCCTTTTCTGTAAATTTTTTATAAACGTGCATTTATTCGCATAATTTTGAAAAAGGAAATCTTTGAATATATTCAGATCATGTCCGATTCTTTCACTTTTGCGTTTAGCACCAATTAACGCTTCCTGAGATGAAGTATCCATCATTACGAATAAGGATTCAAACAAATTTTTGTTTCTTTTTTAAATATACTAATGCCGTAAAAGTGGGGGATTTTCGTTACTCGTAGTTAATGTGAAGATTGGATTATTTAAATTATTATATTTTGTGCCAATTATTGAGAACAATTTTTTTTTGTAAAATGAATACCGGTTGATCCAGAAACGCAGTCATCATGCTTAAATGTCCCACCACCAATAAGAGTGGTTAGAGAAGAAGTGAGATCGTACGAATTCTCATTCAAACCTTAAGAAAGATACGAAGAAGCTCAAATTAGGAAAAGAAAGGATTACCGTGCAATATGCACTTAAAATACATGTAACTGGTTTATTCGTTAGAAACAGCAAAGGAGATTACGCAGAGGTCACGTGTTATCCAAGAGTAAACGATCCTAGTACCCATCATGGACTTCAGATACCAGGCGATTCAAGGGTGAAACGTAAGGAAACAGAAAAGATATTGAAATATCAGTCACTGCGGGACGAGACAAAAAAGTTATGGGTTATGAAGAAAGTAATGGTGACTCCGGTGGTAAATGGACCATTAAGAGCAGTTTTCAAGGCTTATGAAAAATATATTACGAATATTGGAGCTGCAAAATGGTCCGAGGTTATCCAGAAGACAGCATTGTTGGGTACAGCTCGAATTCTAAGGAGAGCATTGTCTCTTTGAGTCACAGAGGAAGGCACTTCTTGAAACCTTTGGTGATTCGTTATTGCCTGTTTTCAAGTAAAGTACAGCCGTTAAATAAGATATTATCCGAGAGTCTTTCATAATAATAATAACAATAAAAAAATAATAAAAAATAATAATAATAATAATAATAATAATAATAATAATAATAATAATAATAATTTTTATTATTACTATTATTATTATTATTATTATTGCTATTATTATTATTATTATTATTATTATTATTATTATTATTATTATTGTTATTATTATTGTTTTTATTAGTTAGCGTTCCGGCACAGTACCAGCAACAGTATCGACACTAAAGTCACTAGAGTCACCGCTACCCATCTGGAAGACCTGACGAACGCCTGTACCAATATCTGTAACCAGAGTAAACTCCCAGCCGGAATCAAAAGGAACTGCGCCGCGGGCAATGGTAAAATGCCTGCATTTCACCATCTCATCAAGACACATAAACAGGAACCTGAGCTTCACATGAGAGCATTAGTCTCCGAAATAGAAGGGTTATTTTGCAAAATTATCCTGATTCCTTTTCAGAATCCTGAGACTCACTACTCTCATTTCCTATTCATGTCAACAACCCGAATGAGATCATTCAAAAATTGCACCATCTTGAATCCGAAACGCTCGGACGCAACAAATATACCTTCAACTTAGACGTAGTCTTCTTATACAAGTCGGTTCCTTCCCTTCTAGCGGTCCACTGATCATGGAATGTATTGTCGCCTCGGACTTACATTGTTTCGGTCTTACCACCTACAACATTCACCAACAACTGTTGGTTATACTTACCAGCATGCACTTCGGTTCCTTTGCCAACACATTTAGACAGTATTTAGACTTGCCCATGTGGTGCAGCCTCTCAGGCCTGCTCGCTATTGCCGACTTAGACTGACTAGAGCGTAGGGTACTCAGTATCTGCTACTCATACGCTTTTTTTTTACCAGTTATGTAGAAACTTACGTATGAGGACACCTTCTCTATACAACTGAATTTCAAAATGATGGCGCAGCATATTAGCTTCACCTTCGACCACACAAACGGCGGTAGTTCTCCCCTTCCTTCACTTTCGGCTAAATATTATGAACCAGGGATAAACTGACACAGTATTCTACAGAAAATTTGCTTGATGGAACATTTCTGTCCGTTACAAGTTGGCCCACCTCATCAAAGCTTACATGAGCCACGTAGGTAACATGGTTACCTGGATACACAAAAGACGCAGTGACAATACCAGCCTGTATGCACATGTTACTCAGTTCCTTGAGACCAACGGATATCGTGCACGCCGGTTGAAAGTCATAAGAGGGATTTCTCTAAGACTTGCTCCTTGAGAATTCTCCACTTTACAAGGTTATCTGCAGGGAAGAACTGGGCATCCTGCTGGCCCATTAGGAAAAGAAAGGTCCATTTACCACCGGAGTCACCATTACTTTCTTCATAACCCATAAGTTTTGTCTCGTCCCGCAGTGACTGATATTTCTATATCTTTTCTGTTTCCTTACATTTCACCCTTGAATCGCCTGGTATCTGAAGTCCATGATGGATCCTAGGAACGTTTACTCTTGGGTAACACGTGATCTCTGCGTAATGTCCTTTGCTGTTTCTAACGAATAAACCAGTTACATGTAAATATGTATCAACGCACACTGGCAAACTGCTCAATTTACAACACTAACAGTCTCTCACACACGTACCAAGTGTACCAGATACCATGCTCCAAATGTAATAACTGCCAGAATGGTAACACAGTGCAACCACTCGCCGTCCGAGTGAAGGCGAACTTTGCTACCAACGCGTCTTTCTTCCACAGACACATGACCAGAGGCGCCAACACCACCAAACAAATATACGCCTCATATTGGCATCGGAGGGGAACACTGGAAATCTACGTATGAGAGAAGCTATGTTGATCCTCCCCCGCAACCCGAAAATTAACAGTCTATCGGAGTTGAATCTGTCACTCTTGTGAAAACATCACGGCATTTGTGACCAACATCAAAATGTAGGCAACCATCTCCACCGTGTGACCATACGTCACATCAACTAACAGTTGGAGAGTGGTGCTACTGCTGCTAAGCCGTCACATGAACCAACAGTCTGAGAGTTGCTTACTTCAACAATCGGAGAGTTGCTTGCACCAACAGCTGGAGAGTGGCTGATACTGCTGCTAACTTAACGCCGAGGATTATGAGTAAGTATCACAATCGGTGTAACTGTACATTTCTCAGACTGCTTCCCGTTCAGGATGAGTCTTTGTACTTGAAATATAAAGGGTTTTCTAAGACTTTCTGCATTGTTAGAGACTTTCTTATTTTCCCTTTTCTTTTACTTCTTAAGTATTACAATACTTCAAGCGAAATTCAACACTCCTAATCATTACTCTGCTTGGATGTCTCAAAAGAGATTCATGTTCTTCCTTATATTTCCTTCTACCATTTATACCGTTGCCAGTAATTTTTTGTGAAACAAGGTTTGCATTAAAAGAAAATCTGGAAACAAAGTCCCAGAGATTAAATTCCATTTAATTATGAACGATCTAGAATTGTTTGATAAGTGAGAAGAGGAACTGGATATGCTTGGGAAAAGTATACTTTATACTGGAATGGATTTTGCCATCTCAAAATATATTCTAATTAATTTGTAAACATTTCAAATGTGATATAGTAGAGTATTCATTTAATATCTTGAGATTCCTTGAGTGGCCTTGGAAACCACAGTTATAAATATCTGGGCATATGAGAATATAATCGAATTATGAGAGAAGAGAGATTCCATGCACAGCGCCCACATATAAATGAAGGCTGAGAATGATAATGAATGAACAGGAAGCTATAGCCCAGTAATTTAATCTCAGCCACCAATAGCTGAGCCCCTGCAGTGATACATTGCTATGCTACTAATCTTAGTTCAATTCAGGAGGTTATTAAAGCATTTGATTGAAATATTCACAAGTTGGTGATACACCACGAAACATTGCATTTACAGAATGCGTGGTCCATTTAAGAAGCGAGTGAATAATGGAGACTGTCGTGTAACATGCCCTAAAAATATTTGTTACGAACGAACATGGGTAATTATAGCGGGGTTTGCCAACTAGCAAAGAGGTGAATTTGCAGTATAATAAGGAAAAAAAGTAAACGACATAACCAAGCAAGCTAACAAAAAGATTTACATCAGTATGGAGAGAGTCAGTGAGAAAACAAAGCCCATGCGAAGATATGTGCAACGTTGGCCAGTTTGAAACAGATAAAAAGCACAAAATAATCTGAGCAGTCATAATAAAGGGCGGCCCAAAGTGAAGGAGAAATGGAAAGCGTAATAATGGTAGCACAAAGTCATGTTCTGAATTGAAACACGAGGGAAAGTGAACGCGCGCGCGCACACACACGCACGCACGCGCACACACACATACACACACACAAATACGCCAAAAAGACACCCGTCATATATATAGGTATGTATATTATCAGAAATAAATAGCACTGTGTAGGTCATGGCTGTGGAAGTGAAAATGCAATCCCTATAATAATTAGATCTAATCTGTTCACAGAGCAACACAATAACTGGTGGCATAATGAGGGGTGCTTAAATCTATAGCGTTGCTCAAACACAGTACACTTTCGAGGTAGAACAGATATGTTACCTAAATATATGAGAATAGAAAGCATTCTTCTGTCTAGGTACGGGTGTGCATAAGTATACACAAAGAGCTGGCACAGAGAGCGGTCATGAGTCTTAATGAAAATGCTACTTGTTTTAATTTTGGCAGAATAGCAAAAAACAAAAAAATCGTGGAGGGACATTGGCCGCAGTGTTTGACTTGTATTTTAATTTATCAATTTCGAAACGAAAACTGCATAAAGTTAACTCGGTGTTATTTGAACTCAGAATATAAACAGTGAGAATATAAGCAAATAAGGAATTTCTTAGACTCGCAAAAGGATTTTTGATGGCTTACTAGTAAGTAGAAGAATAGGGGGAAAACGGAGAAGGACAAAACAGCGAGAGAAAGGGAGCGTGCTCTTGTTTACTTCAATTAATAAACATGTAGTAAAGCGGTAGCGAATTTATGATAGCCAGATATGTTTTGTAATGTTTATAATCTCAACTGACTTCTGAAAATTCATATAAGTACATAATCTGCCGTCAACAACATCTGCTTTTGACGCTCAACTATATCCACCCACACACAGAAACACATGTATGTATATATACGTATGTATGTACGTATGTATGTAGGTATGTATGTATGTATGTATACGTATGTATGTATGAATATATACATATATATATATATATATATATA
>NC_068981.1:13128117-13128824 GCF_001194135.2 Octopus bimaculoides
ATTAAGCCATAGTTTTGGGAAACAATGAACACACACACACACACTCACACACACACACACACACACACACACACACACACACACACACACACATTTATAGTTGGAATTTACAAACAAACAAAACAAAAGACGAAGACGGGTTGTAAACAACAAACAGACGAATTAGTTTATCGCTCGGAAAATGGGAAAGTCTACTATGTTTCGAGCCTACACTCTTCGATAGAAAAGAACAGAAATAAGCAGAGAGACAAAATATTACAGGTTTAGTGGCTTGGAAAAAACAAACAAAGTAAGAAGAAACGATAATAGGAATGGACAGAACGTACAAAAAAGTTCAAAGGTTCAATTGTCGTGGTGTATTGGAGCGATTTCTCATCAACGGAAGAATAGAGTGTAATCCATGTGTATGCTGGAGAGCTGCAGAAAAACCACGAGATGTAGGAAATTCCAGGAATAGGTTCGAAGTGTATGAAGTAGAGAGAGAGGATGAAACTGGTGCGACCATGTGAGCGTGCAATATATATATATATATATATATCATTATAAATATACAGGGATTAGCAATTGAGTTGCTTCTCCAACATACTGAAAATTTAGAAATAGCAGTCAAAGAACTACTGATTCCAAACTACAAATTTTCTCTCAAGTGGATGGCGATATTTATGGCACACATAGAACAAAAAACCGGAGGGAAAAAAAAAATATAT
>NC_068981.1:13129218-13130304 GCF_001194135.2 Octopus bimaculoides
CGTCAATTAATAATAGAATTAATAATTAACAATTCTGCCAAGTAGTTCAGTATGAAAAAAACCTTTATTGGTAAGACTATTTATCATTATAAATATACAGGGATTAGCAATTGAGTTGCTTCTCCAACATAATGAAAATTTAGAAATAGCAGTCAAAGACCTACTGATTCCAAACTACAAATTTTCTCTCAAGTGGATGGTGATATTTATGGCACACATAGAACAAAAAACCGGAGGGAAAAAAAAAATATATATATATATTATTCTTTGTTGCTTGCTTCAGTTATTTGACTGTGGTCATGCTGGAGCACCGTCTTTAATGGAGCAAATTCACCCCAGGACTTATTCTTTGTAAGCCTAGTACTTTTTGTATCGGTCTCTTTTGCCGAAGAGCTAATGTTACCGGGATGTAAACACACCAGCATCGGTTGTCAAGCGATGTTGGGCGGACAAACACCGACACACAAACATATACGCACACACACACACACACACACACACACACACACACACCCATATGTATATATATATATATATATATATATATATATATATATATATATATATACTTTACTTCTATTATGGTCATCTAGGACTATCAATTAGCACATATTTATATTGGTAATTAAACCTTTATAGCATATATTCCTGATCGCTCACCTTAACATCTAATCTACTTAAATCAATCATCAGATTCCTGTATCGATTATCCTTGTTATTTCCTAACATCCTTTGTTTTTTCAGTCCCTTAAACCTTAGTAAAGACATTATTATAAACTAATATAAATCCGATAATAATTTTTTATTTTTTATTCACATTATATAAATAAAGCTTACCTATGTGTCTCCTAAATAGTATCATAATCTTATCTTCAGCTAAAATTTTTTAAGATAATTCAAAATAGTTTTCATGAAACCAATATACTTAATATCCTTAAATTTTACACCCTATCCAGAGCCCCTGAATTCAATACTGACATTATTTCATGATTTTTGTGGAAAATAACTACATCTCATTTTATTTATTTTATTAACATACCTCTTATTGTGAAAATATTGGTTAAAGTATTATTGTTGTATGTACCA
>NC_068981.1:13131582-13132622 GCF_001194135.2 Octopus bimaculoides
TATATATATATATATATATATATATATATATATATGCGTTCATATCTTTATCTAGATCCAAGGTACAACAGCATTTCAAGTGTTACCCAACTAATTTCCCTTCGTCAACATGGCAATGAGAATTTTATCATAGAAGGTGTTGGAAGCCGAAAAAATTATTTTATTAAATTGTACATTTTAACAAAATTTCACAGCAAAATTTCTGATTTGTCCATCAAAAATATGTAATGTAATTTTATCAGAAACTTCGAATATGGGACTAGCATCCACAAAATTATAATTTTCCCAAAGTTATTTTAAAATATAGCATTTTGCCCGCCACAGATAACAATGTAGATTTTTGTCTTTTTCCCACTCTGGGCCACACACAAAAAATAACTTGTTTTCTTTCGCTCGAGCTATGATACATTTCTTCAAGAAAATAAGTTGTTAATGATATAATCCTCGCATATTAATGATATAGTCCTCGCTTATTGATGATATAGTCCTCGCATTTGGTTTTTTTTAGAAGATTGTAAGGTATTGATAAAGGTTGAAATTACTTTTGTTGACAATATTTAAAAGGTCTTTTAGATCGATATTATGTAAAAGATATTATCTTTCAGATAATATCGATTGTGCTCTTACGATCACCAATAGTCATAATAGGTTACAGTTCTTTTCAACGTATTGATTAAATGTTTTGGAAGCAAAGTATTCTAGTATTTTCTGAAGATATGGGTTTCGGCCATATTCTTGGAGATATACTTGGAGCATGGTTTAATGAAATAAAATACTAAAATGATGTGCTTTTCAGAACGATTCCATTGACTTTAGTAACAAAAGATTGATAGAAACATATTTACGAGAATGTGTAGAATGAATCTACAGACACATTTATGCATACAGTGATTGATGTTGTTGTTGTTGATTTATATTTTATATAAATAAATATATATATATTTATATTTTATATAAATATATATATATATATATATTTCTTTATTTATATTTTATATACATAAATATATGTATATTTATATTTTATATAAATATATATA
>NC_068981.1:13137708-13140833 GCF_001194135.2 Octopus bimaculoides
ATATATATATATATATATATATATATATATATATATACATACATGTGTGTGTGTCTGTGTTTCTTATACACACACACACACACACACACACACACATATTGGTGTTTTCATATATAGAAAAGCGATTTCACTTTCAGACTGTTGCTATTTGTAATAGTTTTTCTTTTACCTTTATTATACAATTCTTTCCTGCTACAGAATATATAACAATGTTCATGTTGAGAATATTATAAATGATACTTATTAGTATTGTTTTTCTAATTAGATGCGTATTAAGTATTAGTCTGATGCATCTAAACTATTCTTTCTTTTTCTTTTGTCTAGTTCAGCTGTGTCTAGTTCATTAATTGCTGATTATATTTGCGTCAGTGCTTGATTTAAGTCTCTTATCTCAGTTTCTGTATCTAATACAATGTTTGTAATTTAGCATCATTTTTCCACTCTAAAGCATTGCCTTGACATTTGTTTTTAAACAGTATTTCATGTCAATTCACCAACTAAATACGTCTAATGTTTGTCCCGGTTTTTATATATAATATTCTGCTTTTTAAATATGAAAATATTTTCTCATTTCCATCGTATAGTTTCCGTATTCGAATCCAGTAAAAGATGTTAATTCCAGACAGATAATAAACAGTATGAGTTTAATTGCGATATTTGTGAAAGAAATACAATTCGTTTTTGTAACTCCTTCTCGAGTTTGTAATTGTACAATCGTTCGTCATGTGCTCATGGCATGATTAATGTACTTGCCTGTTGACCGTTGTATTTTTATACAATTCTAATATTTCCAAACGCATTGGTTGGAAATTTGTCTACTCATTTCTAGTAATGAATCTTGGCAATACTCAGATTATTCACGTAAATCTATCTTCCGCTGTTATCGTTTGCTCGACAATAATAATTCGCATGGTATCTCTACATTTTATATAACTTTTGGTAATTTCGACGACAGTATTCTCCAGTTATTAGTCGCAATGCAATTACAGTTAAGGTTTATATGATGCAGGTAACAATGATTTAAGTCAGTAGCTGTTTATATTTCTCTTCCATGTATGATTACTTTCTTTCGTGTCCATGAGCAATAATACGGGTGATTATAATAATTTTTCTTCCGGTAAATCATCTAAATAGTTTCAATCTGAAGTTGTGATTGTCAGTGTGAGAAAGTGAAGATAGAAAATGTTTACTGCTGACGAGAGGAACTATATCGAACAGTGTATGATATGTATAAGACAAATCCACTATTCAGTCGACTTATTCGTTTAGCCATATTCGTTCCACTAGTGAATATGGTGAAAATGTCGAAAGTTTATACGAGATTGAAAATGTTAAAGATAAATAACTTTCCTTCCAACTAATTCCCTGTTTGCATCGTTAAGCACCAGTCGGGAAGGCATGTATGAATGGAAAAAGCCGTGCAACTCATAAATGAAAGTTTTCAATGGTGGATGAGAGTTGCAATATCGCCAGGTTAGTTATATGTATCATGGAATAATCATATAGGTGAGTGTTTCAAATTTGAGAGGAAGTTTTCCCTTGATAATTAAGACAATCTTCGAAATGTGCCATTTTTTGTGATGGTGACATGGGATAAGTTTGTTGTTGATACGATATAAGCTCCGTTGTTTTTTTCTATACGATGTATGAGATCCACATAAACCATAAAGAACTGCAGGACATCAAATACAAACATATTAATCAACGATAAATTTAGGTACTTCAAACTTATCTTTCTAATTTTCAATAACTTTTCGAGTATTTTTTGCTTTCCAGTCTTTATTATTGCCAAGAGGTCAATCAGTCAATGCGCTCACGCGGTTGCAGTTTATAGATATTTCAATAAAAAGAGACAAAAGCAGATACTGCCCGTGTCTGAAATAACAACATCCACGTTTAAAAACTTTAGCAACTTCTTTTTGTTGTTATATATTCCAGAGGGACACTTCAACCTCAATCATTCACCCTCTCTTTTCTCTTACTACTTTGTTTCAGGAAAAGTAATACCGTTCTGAATTGTGACCACACATTTTCAATCTTCCATGCCGCGTATAATTTATTGTATCTTTGCTAAGTTGTGCTTTCGGTGTACCTGAAACCTTTTCACCATACTTTCACAGCATAAGGGAAACATTATATCATATTGACTTCTTAGGAGACAACAACTTTGTGTTATGAGCTATATATTGATTTAAGTTTGAAAGGAAAAAAAAATAGTTCCACTTAAATGTCTATGTGACCTATCGATGCATGATAAAATTATAGATGTCGTAAACTACCGATATTTTCCAATGCAGTTCCTAAATTGGTTCACTTTTTGGCTTCGGTCAATAACTGTTTGCTTGTAATTTTGAAAAGTTTTCATTGCCTACAAATAGCATGATGTGCATATAGTGTTTCTCTACACATTACAACATTGATTCGTTCACAGATACATAGATATAAGATATGAACTCAATTAAATGCAAAAGTCTATTTCAGGTTCTGTAAATTTGGATTCGTTCATAGAATACAAATATCTTTAAGTACAGTCATCTTTCAATAGCATTCGGTCATACACATAACATACACACACGCGCGAACATACGCTCACATACATTTTCAGATATATACACGGATATATATGTGTATAAATGGATATATATATAATTATGTGTGTGCATGTGTGTATGTTGTCTTTCAGTGCGGATACGTGGCATACAATCTAGATTATTGTCCTCGCAATCATAAGGTAGTGGATTCATCTCTGGATAAGTCATGATCAATCAATCGTTTCAAGTTTCTCCAATCTACCTCGCCACAAATCAAGGGTGGTTAGTGCCATAGAATTCCATTCCTTTCCTATTGTCACGATTGCTACTGATAGGAAGCGACAAGAATGCGTGTGTCTGAATTTCCTCGTGATAACATAAGAACCTCCAACAGTTAGGAAAAGCGTGAGACAAGTTACTAGATTATACTCGCTTGCAACTTTCTGCTAAGTATATTTATCTTTATATGTCAATATGTAAATATATACTTGTATGTGTTGTGTGTGTGTGTGGTGTGTGTGTGTTTGTATGTATATATACACACGCATATCTAAGAATATATACATGCATATATATATATATATATATATATAT
>NC_068981.1:13140997-13157290 GCF_001194135.2 Octopus bimaculoides
ATATGTATATATATATGTATGCATATATGCGACATTTCATGTGAAAGAACATAATATATATATCTATTTATATATATTAGGTTGTTTCACATGAAATGTCGCATTTCTAATCACATGATATTTCAGTCATTTAAAAACTCAATTATTTATACCTTTAATCTTGACTCTTTTTCTTTCCCAACAATATTGGTATACAAAATTCGTACCCACAGACCTTATGAAAATGATAACAACCAAACTATGTTGAGTGATTTTCTCGAATGAGTACAAACTGGGTCACTCTGTCGCAGAACCTCGATGGAATATCAAGCGGGTCTATGGTAATAGTTTTGTTGACAGCAGAACTGTTCAGAGATGGTTCCGAAGCTCTCGTTCAGGAAATGATAGCCTTGAAAATAAACCAAGGTGTAGGTCAATATCAGTTATTCGGCATGATGGATTAAATGCTTTGGTTGAACTAAGTCCGAATATCTCCCTCAACTGTTTTGGACACCTGTGATAAATTGGAAAAGTCAAGAAAACTGATAGGCTTGTTCCACATCAACCGAACGAGATTTAAAAAAAACAAAAAAAAAACAGATGCCTGGAAAAAGACCACATTTGCATCAAATCATCACTTGCGATGAGAAATAGATACTCTTTGAAAACAGCAGAACAGGACAGTGATTAGATGCAGGAGAGTCACCTAAACACTACCAAACGCACCATTGCACCCTAAAATGTTAGTGGTCACTGTATAGCGGTCTGCGAAGACAGTTATTCATCAATCATTCTGCAACAAGGAGAAACGATGACTGTATCGTATTGTCAGGAAAATAATTGTAAGCATGCGAATTTGAAACAAAAGAAAAAGACGCAACCCAGATTAGTGAATAGAGATGGCCCAGTTTTGCTCCACAATAATTCACGTCCTCACATACAAAGCACTCCACATGCAAAAAAAAGACCATGCATGGGTATTTTACCCAGAAGCTTGAAGACGACACTAGAATTGACACGAAGCGCAAGCTTCTCTTCGACATAAGACCGCTACATCACACTTTGAAAATTATGCGTTTGCAATCCAGGAACAGGAGATTGCCGCAATGCAGCTGGTGAACGAGAGGGACAGTGACGCTCTTGTAATCCCAAGGTGAAACCGTGTGTGTAGGCTGTGTCACGTTTCTGTGGAAAATATTACGCACGTGATTAGCAGTTGTCCTAAAATGTCATCACGGTCCTATCTCCCTATGCGGCACGATATTGCTAAAATAATTTACAATACCATCCGCAAAAAAGACTGTCCTGACATAAACTTACAAAATACCTCTGATATGGAATACATTCATAAACACCAACCCAAGGAATACTGATGGAATATTACCATCAAAACGTTTGTAAAATGTTAGCATAACAGGTCGGATATTGTTGTCTTGGACAGAGGGGCAAAGTTATGTACCATCATAGAGGCCAGCTACCCTGCAGATATAAATATATTTTTAGAAAATCAAAGAAAAATAGATATTTATGGACAACTGCTTCGAAACATCCAGCCTCTATATCCAGACTATGAATTCATATTCATACCAATAAAAATTGGAGCATTAGGTTTTGTTAGTAATTGGTTAAAGGAGAATCTGGATAAACTGGGATATTCAGAAAGAGAAATTGACCGGCTAATTCGTGCGTTACAAGTGCAATCAGTGAGTGGAACATAAAAATATGCAAGTCTTAACTCAAGTTCCAAATGTGAATTTGTCTGAGTTAATTACATCCCAAAGATAGAGCCTTGTATCTTTGATGGAAACTGCCTCAATCCTCAATGGAAGATTCATAGTAATTAAAAAATAACAGAGATATACATACATATATACATACATACATTCATTTAAACATGCACACATACATACATATATACATACATACATACATACTTACATACATACATACATACTTACATACATACATATATACATACATACATACATACATTCATACATACATTTGATGGACACTCACGTCACCGCCGCCGTATGGGCGTGCATCTTTTGCCGAACAACCTGCACAGATGATATGAATATAGTGATCGAATGTCCCTGCTGCACATTAGCTCACACTCTCCAACAGATCAACGTTGTCTGGAGAGGTACACTGCGTACCGTGCGTGAGGTGTTGAAGAGACTGCAAAGCAACGCGAGATCAAGTATTGTGCTGAAGAGTGTAACAAAGGAAGCATCTGATAAATAAAAGATAAACGGATAGACACACTCACTTATGATAACGACGCTTGCAAGTTTGTGGGTTTCGCCTAAGTGTATTCCCGTATGCTTTTACTTAAATGAACAAAAGGCGAATTAATCCTTGAGAGTATATTTGTTCATAGGAAGTGTAAGAAAACTGTCATTGACTCTGTCATGGCTCGTTGTGTTGATAAATACTATAGAAGAAAGATCATAAAATATAGCCTGATGTCCATTAAGACCAATAAAACTAATGTAGCCGTAATCCTGCACTTATTTAACCTATAACCTATTCTGACCTAGGCTGTTCTTGTCGGCTGATATAACACATCGAAAATATCTATGTGCTTGTAATATTCCCTGTAGAGATATATCAAAATGCGTTATATCAGAAAATCGTTAGTATTTTATACTTAAATCATGTAGAAGTAGTAAATTTAAAAATTAAAATTAAGCTAATTAATCTACCGGTAATTTTCCTTTCTACTTTAAATATATTCCTAAAAGTTTGAAATAATACACATAGTTAATTATCAATATTACGATCGTCACTTATTGCTTGAATGAATACAAATAAATACCTACATTCATTATACTAAATCTTTATATATTTTACATTATAGAAGATATTTTAAGAATTCTTTAGATCAAAATCATATAAGCTCTAATTTAGAAAACCCTTTTCAAAACATAGAAAGATTTCTTGCCTAAGATAATGATTTCATATTTTGGGCACTCTTTGAAGTCAAAACGTAAAACCGGAAGAATGAAATGCTACTAAGCATTTTTTGCCGCAAACCAGAAATTGACACCATGTTCTAAAAAAGTATTTATCCAGAAATGTAAAAATACCCTTCGCTGCATCCACCAAATCTAATTCTAACTACACATCTGTGCGTCTAGTCTCTTGTAAAAAGGTATTTCTGCTAATGTATTTTACATGAAGCCATTATACATCAAACTGTAAGTCAGAATTTAATTAAAGAGAATTTGCAATGATTAAATGGCCCAATGCCATCTCTTTACATTTTATCGTTCAGTGGTTTTGACGAAATTAATTTTGAACTTGAGTAGCATTATCACCACAACAAATGTGCTTTGGAAAGCGATTTGCATTCTCTAAAATTTTTAAACTCAGAAGCAAATTTGAACATCTACTTTTTGCTCTCCTTCAATAAATGTGTTTTATGAAGGGTGACGATCCCGGAAACATGTACTTCATTAGAACAATACTATTTATATTATATCAACGGAAGAGATAAAGTATGCCCTGGAAAATTCTTATTGAGGGTAGTTTTGCAATTGTCAAGTTACAGAGACGACACGTATGTCCATGAATTGCTATTTTGTAAAAATATATGTGAAAGACCTTTAATCAACGTAATACTATTTAACCTATCTGCCAGGAGACAACAATGATATGACCACAGTTAAACATCAAAGCAGGAAAAAAATCACAATAATTACGTGCACCAAATAGCATTAAATCCCATCCCTAACCACGCTTCCCCAAATTTTGTAACAGTTATATTTTTATGATATTTTAATGGAGTAATAAATAATACTATAATCGAAATATTTATCTTCTAACTGGAGAGAAATTGAAGCTAAGCTGTCACATTTGTTCTGCATCTGAAACCTTAATAGACATGCTTTTTTTTTTTAACCAAAAAGAAATGAGACAGAAAAATGCAAAAAGAAAATCGTAAAACAACTGTGGATCCACTGTGGCACTATTTTTATGAAATGAAATGAAACTTGAAGCATTTATTTTATTTGAGATTATTTATATTTATTGAAAATGAGAAATAATACATATTGAATTATTTACACTTAAAATCTATAATAACATGATTTTGAAATACTTATAAAATTTTTAATGTAGGGTAACAGTGGTAGATAGAATCTAGTTTATACAGAAACTCTTCACTAAAAGGATTGATAGGTGCAGAATGTTTATTGGAATATCTCCTCACACACAACAACAAAAGGAAATTAATCTGACTACTGGCTACATTGTAATGTATATCATCATAGAAACAAGATTTTCGTGGAAATAGCATTAGTCGACAGGAACAACATTAATGCAAGTATAAATCTGAAAGTGATATGAAAGAGAAACAGCTACCCCGACAAAAAAGTAAAATCGAATACAAAGTTGCACAGCAATACTATCCACAATCCTTAATTACGTTTACCGCCTTCATGGCCATCAGTATTCACGACGCCATAATGATTTATGTATTATTTTGAACACGATTTTCCCCTTTAACCAAACAGATATTATTGACTTTATTATCATATAGAAATGTGATAAATCATCTTTTTATTGTTTTCTAATTGTTTTATAGCGAAATAATACATTAAAATTATTTTATGAAATGTCAGGTAGACAGGATCTGAATAATCTTTGAAACTACCATTAAGTGAAAACTCTTGATCATGAGGTTTCGTGAAATATTGAAATTTATATATTGCATAATAGAAAATCAGAAACGTTTAATTAATCATCAATTATTAAGAAGTTAGTATATTAACTCAAAAGTATGTTCACTGTTCACAAACTAAGTTTCAATATTTAAATGTTCTTCTTTGATCAAAGATGCGCATGCATTTCTACTTATATAAATGTCACAGTGAGCAGAATATTTGAAGGAAGAATGTCGTTGCAGTTCTATATTTACATTATTTACATTTTACGGATATTTGTCCTCATCTTGTTTGTTGTTAACACAACGTTTCGGCTGATATACCCTCTAGCCTTCATCAGGTGTCTTAAGGAATAAAAACCCAAGTTCGAAATTTCCCCAAGACAGCTGATGAAGGCTCGAGGGTATATCAGCCGAAACGTCGTGTTAACAAACAAGAAGAGGACAAATATCAGTCCAATGGAAAAAAGAATGTTGTTGATCATGCATTAAATTTCTTATCACCATAATATCAATATCTATCGAACGGAAGCGCCGACGATTTGGGCCGTTAGAATTGGCAGCAATGTTGTCGCAGCTAATACTGTTAAAATGCTAAAAGCTCGCAAAGATTTCACAAGACATCGCCGTCGAGCCTCTAATGTTGGATTGGTAGGACAATGCACCAAAATATTTTCTGTGGTACTGCATCTCTCCCACCGCCTATTGTATGAGTTTTACACTAATGCACAAAAACGTATATTAAAACATAATCACTATATTTGATTTCATTTCTTTCCAGCAAAATATAGAGTAAATGGGATTTTTCGGCCTAATCGTATTCCATGATACAACTTTTATTTTAAAGTTAAGTTTCTGGGCGCAAATATTTCAAAACATGCCTCTTAACTTTACGCTCTCGAAACTTACAATCAACCCAATTTTGTGAATTTAACCAAATTAGAATGAGAATATTTTGAATTGAAGATAAACTATTGTACGATTAAACTTCATAGCGAACAGGGAGAATTCTATGTTACTTAGTTTGAGATGTTTTTTGAAACCATTAAAAGAATGAGAATTTTGTGGATGGCCTTACAATTAATTTACCTGGACCAAACAAATTGTATATACCATCATAAAGACGAAACACAGATTTAAATTACAGAAGTCTTTTAGTGTCAATGACGGAAGAAAATTATGTTTAAAGTTCTATAATATAGTTGTGCATCACTGTGTCTTACATCGTTTCCCTCTGGCGACTCTTTGAGGAAGTGGTTTGCATGGCTGTATATATATATATATATATATATATATATATATATATATATAAGTGTATGTGAGTTCATGTATGATTTTGTAGACACAGGTTTCAGTGTCTCAGCTGTTAAGTAGCTTGATAATATGTAAACTGTTACATGCTCAATTTCTTTGATAATGCAATATAAAGGAATTGATGTAAATATTTTCTTCAAAGAAATAATTTCATTTCGCGTAAATTTAACCATTTGCATTCATACGACATGCGAAACATACGAAAACAATTTCCTTTAATCGTGCGACACCTTCTGTTAAGATATATAGATACTGGTATTATGTAGTGTTACACGGGATAAGATACGCGGAATGGCCATGGTTGGTATGTATTCGAGTGTCTGTTCTTTTAACCGGCATTGAGCTAGACCAAAACAACCAACACCTCGACAATACAAACAACAATTATTAATACGAATAATGTCTGCTGAAGTAGTCTATAAAAATGATGGTGAAATAATTAATAATGTATGTATGAAAGGAAAAAAATATATTTTAAATAAAGGAATTTTAATGGCTTGTTTTGTTGCTTGTTTAAATATCTTCATTGTAAAAAGATGTAATAAAGGAATCATAAATTCATAAAACAACATAGATGAAAAGTTGTTAAGATATACAAGTCATATAAATAATGAGGCGTATGAGAAACAATAAAGGAACAATTTATTGTGGATATATTCAAATTTTAGATATCTTATATATAAATATGTGTGTGTGTATGTGTTTGTATTTTTGTCTTCTTTTTTTTTTATCAAAGCGCAATGTAAGAATAGTATGTAAATACATTTATTCACCGCTGTTTTAATTGTAAGTAGAAGAGTATAACCCATTTCCGAAACAATGAATGATTTTATAGATTCCAATAAAGACTGGCGTTTCCAAATTTACAAACAGACATACATCCGCATACAAACACACACGTACATACATAAAAGCATATATCGTCTATCTATCTATCTATCTATCTATCTATCTATCTATCTATCTATCTATCTATATATATATCTATCTATTTATCTATCTATCTATCTATCTATCTATCTATCTATTTATCTATCTATCTATTTATCTATCTCTCTCTCTCTCTCTCTCTCTCTCTCTATATATATATATATATATATATATATACATATGTATTATAATCTTTCATTTCATATGTTTCATGGTAAACATTTGTTGATAGATAACTTGAAGAGTTAGAATAGTTGGAACGCTATATAAGTTTACAGTTTATACATGTTGAGTTACACAATAAGTTTTTATTAGTAAAACATATTTTTTTCATACGAAATAGTTCTGTCAGTCTCTATTAATGCATTTATACTTCGTAGCATGTTTGTTACAGAAAAGCAAAAGTGTTTGTAATGGAAGTCAATCGAATAATGCAATTCAGTTTCATATAAATTTAATGTTAGAGATTTGGTCACCAATTCTTAATACTGAGCAGCACAAAAACATCTGTATTGAATTCAATTTTCATTTACTTGATGTCATCACCAAAACTATTGTCGCAAGTTTGCAAATTGGTCACTATCGCAGTTCCATTCCGAATCGCAGAACTACATTTCCTTTCTTTAAAAAAAAAATGTTTTAAAATAATCTTTGGATATCTCGAACAATTTCCAATGTTGCTAAGCTCAAACGCATTTATTAGATCCTTCTATTTTATGTAGGTATAACTAGCAATTTAGATACGTTTTCTTTCCCATATTTCATTTCTTTTTTTCTATATTGCATTTCTTTTTTTCTATATTTCATTTCTTTTTTCACACATAGTTTTAAGGTCAGCTTTCCTTTTCTTCCAACTTGTAACACACCAGATCAGATGCTTTCAGAAATTTCTAGAAGGCCTAACGATTCCTATTTAAATCTTAATCTAACCTGCTTTCTCTTCCTTTCCCCTGCCATCGATAAGAGAGTCTTACTTCGTTCATCCAATCTCTGAAAGCCTGATTTTGTATGCATTTGCTCTTCTCTCTGGAACAAAAGCGATGCATATGTCTTGCATTAGTGAAATAAATTCTTTATGGTTACTGCCATAGACGTGCGCAAAAGGACTTTCTATCTAATTGTCTTTCACCATTTCCTTTTGAGGTTGAATAATGTTCGGGTGCTACGTATGTGGCACTCCTCTTCGATATGCTTTGAACCATACATTACACATTCCAAATCTTCTACGGTCTAATAAAGTCCTTACGTTATTAATGCAGCAGAGACACGAAATATTTTGATCCAAGTCGGGTATAGTATGAACATTTAAATGAGATGGTGCATAAATTCTGATTAATTGTGTTCACAGTGTGCCATTCCTGAGATTAGCTTGTCTTCCGTATATTTAATATGATGTTCTTCGATGTTTTGCTATTGATATGTTAGTAGTTCATTTATCATTTGAAAGTTTTATTCAAATTTAATATAGAGATCTTAGGTGCTAGTTAGGTGATATGATTTACATATTACTTCATGGATCTTCTTTATACGTGTTCTTAGGGGAAAATAAATTGAGTTTTAAGATGACTAGACGCATAAGGAAGTGACATATTTGCTGATGTACCTGACGACTTTGTGATATATTTTTCTGCCTCTAGGAAATAGATTATGCCAGTAGAATGGCTATCTGTGTATTAGCTACATGCACAAATAGTCGCGTTTCTGCGGGAACAATGCATAAAGCTTAAGTGCATAAAGATTAACTGCATGTTACTTTTGTGTTGTGTTCTAATGGATCCCTGATATTCTATAAAAGAATTGCACAATTTTTGTTGATATCAATGACGGTCATCCGGCGTATGATTTGTGGTCGCCTTGTATGCAATGTGGATGGTTTTCCCTCACTTCCACGTGTAATGGTAGTAGCGGCGGCACTATGTTTTGAGCTACACTAACGAAAATTATATGTGTTGACCAGCGCAGATCTTCAATATTCTAAGAAAGTCCTCACGTTATTAATAAATAGTTTTATGTACAGGTGTAGATATTATGCAAATAAACGTTTTCATGATGGTTCCCATGCTTTATTATGTTTAGCGGCTTCTTGTGTGTATTTCCTTTGCCTTGTTGGTTAAGTGTAGAGTAACCGCTGACATGAATGCTACTCTAACCAAATCGGATGTTGTCAAGATGATATTTTTGTCTGTTTTATATCATTAATTTGCCTTGGACTACATATTGTTACATCTCAAATACTATGGTATGGGCCCATCTCAGCTTGGGTTGAATGATGTCCAGGCATCCTGTTACCTGACACAATTCACATACAATTTAGTGATGTTATGGCTTTTGTTATTGCTTTGCTGTTGCTCTTTTTTAGTCGCAGCAATTCTATTTTCCATCTTTACAACATTTATCTCGCTGGTGTCCTTTGTGTTTCTAATCGTACTTTTTCCAGGCGTTTTTACTTTCGTCTCTGATTCAGTAAATAGTAACTTCACATTGGCCAGTTCTAGATTTTCCTCCAATGATTTACAAGGCGGCATTAGTGTTGGACAAGATCAATTGATATCCTGGCATAATGCCGAAGCCTAACATTGGGTTCTCTTGGGCAATTTCTAGATTGCTGGTTTTCTTGTATATATTTTTCTCAGTTTTGTGCTACCTCACGTTCTCTAATATACTCATTCCACGACAAGTTCGATTACACTCTTATTCCAGTTGACTAGTTTAGCGGCAAAACTATTCTTGCACTCGTTTTCAACGTCCGAGCAGAAAATGTGCCCTGGTTCGGAACAGGAAGTATTCTGATGGGACAAGGTCTGGACTGCAGCCGGAGTGAGACGTCACCTCCATGCCTTTATTTTCCACAAGTTTCGCTATGTCATATTAGCATTGTTTGCTGAGTAATTATCACGCCTTAGGATCACGCGTCTTCAATTGACTAGTGCTGGGTAGTTGGCTTTAGACTCATTAAATACTCGTTGCAGTTGTTGAGCATGAAAGGTAGCGTTCAAAGCATATCCATATGGGACAATCTCAAGACAACATCCACTCGAAATTCCACTAAGCACCCAATATTACTTTCTGTTCAAAGCGCCATTTTTTGACAACAAATTTTGAAGCTTTGTCGGAACGAAACCATCTGTTTCTCTTTTTTGGATTACGGATTTCATACCCAGCTACAATTTGTTGCCAACAAACGGGCATTTAGAGGATTCGTCAGCAGTTGTTTACAAATGGTCGCACTTGGTTGGGCCTGGCCATTGATCAGTTCACGAGAAACTCCTCGATTTCATTTCTTCAAAATGGGGAATGTATGAATGTGTCGATTCATAATACTTTGGGAAGGGACAAGTGTTGCCAACAATGGACGTGTGCTTGTGCTTGGTTATTGTGCCATCCTTTGAAGCAATGTCCCATCTTCCGCACCAGAATGTCCCATTGATCTTGATTTGTCTTGGAGGCTATGTACGCTTCCTTGAAACGTATGAACCAGTCTTTCTTCGTACTGTACTTGACAGTTCCTTGGCCTTCCACAATATCAATTTCTATTGATGCTGCTCTTGCGCTCAGCCTTTTGTTTTTGTGTTATATAGGGAGCGTAAAACGGCTCTAATTGCAATTCTCCCTCACTCATTCTCAAATCTGTAAAATAAAGAGTAAACCATTTCGTCCGCAACGATTGCCAACGTATTGTATAAAATTAATTATGTAACATGGAAATGCAAGTTGCTAAAACCATAAGAGAAAATCTGAAAAAATTCTTCTGGCCCTACCTGATATTCACAAGCGCATTAGAACGAATATACCTTGTTCTTTTTTCTATTTTATTTTCACCAGAGATCTATACAAGTCAAAGCTCTGTAATGTTTTTGCAATCTTTTTGTTGAGTGGAGTATTTCTCAGTCAATGTCCTCAATCCCAAAACAAATTACAATAAAACGTTGAATATAATAAAACGCAATAAAAGAATAACATAAAAATAACATAAAAGAATAAGGTAACAAACTGAAATGCTGGCAGCATGTACGTATGCGTGTGCGTGTCGAATAAAACATTGGGGCTGTATCGATGAAGTTTCATGTTTGCTATTTAAGTCACGTAGATGTACTGATATAAAATCTTTGCTATAATTTGTGATTACTTCGTAAATACTAAGTTTATTTCGTTAATAAAAAGAATATACACTAACATTAGAAAGAGAAATCTTTGTCTCAATTGCTATAAAACTCCAACGCTCCCCAGATGTCGAAATGCTGATTGCTTACATAGAAAACTGTTGTTACACTCACGTATGATTTAGACACATTCCATAAATTCTTTCCATTCGTTCTACTAATCATGAAACTGTTATATCTTTTCCTTAGTTCTTCTACGAATACTGTACTTGTTCTAATAGCTCGACACCCAACGTTCAACGTAACGAAGGATTATACGTAGTGATTAAGATGTTGGCTAAAAGGTAGAAGGAATAGGAGAGAATGAAAGGAAACGAGAGAAGTGAGACGGAAGTACCCTGACTATCAGTGAAAAGAAACTAGTCAGTTGCGGGGAGAAGATCTTACTGTAGTTACGACTAGCTTGTGTTGGTAATTAACTTTATACTGATCAAATAATTGGTCTTCATTAGGTGATATCTAAAATGTTTCAGAATTCACCAATCTAGAAACAGCTCTCTCTTGAATCGTGTAGAAATGTATTAGTCATAAGAGGTTAATAAATTTCAGGATATGGAGTCAGAAGTCAGTGATTACTGTATTGCCTTTGATATCATTTTTCTTTCATCTTTTACTTGTTTCAGACTTTAGACTGCAGCCATACTGGGGCATCCCCTTGAAGAATTTTTACTTGGATGAATCGAGCCCAGCTCCTTTTTGTTAAGCCTGATACTTTTTCTATCAATGCGTTTTGACGAACGGCTAAGTTACGGGGAAACGACTCTTCCAACACTGGTTGTAAAACCGTGAGTAGGCCAATCACAGACACAAAAACACGCACGTTCGCACACGCACACACACATACACAGATACACACAAACATATACCATAGGCTTCTTTCAATTTCCATCAAGCGAATCTTCTCACGAGGCTTTGGTCGGCCCAAGCCTATAGTAGATGGTACTGACCCAAGTTGGGATGAACCCGATACTATGTGGTTGGGAAACAAGCTTATTACTTTACGGCTACGCTTAAATGCCTTACCAGACAACCACGTAAAAGATGTCTTAGTTTCGCCAGCAAAGATCATCAGTGATTGTGTGTTCTGACACACACTTTAAGAGTGTGTGAGAACTTATTTAGTGAGTTTCCCGAAGAGATATGCTAATATATTATCTTGTATTTTCTGCGCTTAGATCAATAATTTGGTGAAAGTTGTGAGACACTATCTTAGAATGTCTTTAAAGTTGCTGTTTATTGAATAAATAGATATTTGTTTATTTGTTTTTGCCTTAGTTACCTATGGATGACAACTATATACCGAAGCTGATGGAATTATTATGGTAGCATCTATGCATATGGAAAAAAATATTCAGCAGTGAGACCGAATTCCGTTGATAAATTGTTGATCAAACAGAGCTTTGGCACAACTCGCCAATATAGCATGATTTGATGGCAAACCAGCAATCTGAGTACCGAGAAACGGGTTGATCTAACATGGTTGATCTAACAGGGTTGATCTAACGGTTGATCTAACAGCCGTTCTATTTTATAAAAGTGTTATATATACATCTCGAGATTAAGAGCTTGCTCTAGAGTAATATAGAAATATCGGTCCCTTGTAGTAGCCGTAGTGGAGTTTATGCAGAAGAGAGAATGATGAGAGAATGATTGAATTTGTTAAAGATTGCGTTTAAATCGTTATAATGCTGGATGCGAGTGCAATAAAACAATGCGTGGAACTTTTAGAAGTTCCAAAGTTCCTTGCAGAAAGATTAAATAAAGTGTAAGGCGCCAAATCCGATACACCGTCATATACTTGATTGATTAAAGTCCCTGTTTTCCTGTAAAATTGGTGATCCTTTCTGGATATCTGTCCTCCAAATTGCATCACATTTGCAAAATACTTCATCAAAGATACAGAGAAAAAAATATGCAGTACTTGAATAACAATTTCAAAAACAAAGGTCGCAATGATATTTTATGGTTTATAAGCTTAGCCGAAATCAATAGGAATGTAATTTTTTATTTATTTTTATTTTTATCTTTTGTTATTACCAAAACATATAGCGACTTCCTTTCATATCATTTCTCTAATGGCACCTGTTAATGTTTCAATATATGCATTTCATAATGAAAAATGTTGCACACTTTCCTGCCATATGCTTTTTTTTCATTTTGCTGGAATGTTTAACACATAAAACTTTTCAAGTTTATATATCATACTAGCAATTTGGTTGTTTATAAATTAGGTGACATTATTTTAAAACCCTTCCGGCGAATGCCCTGTTGTTATGTTTGCTATAATTAATGAGTGTTGTCTTGTAAATTTTAATAATCTTACTTCTCTGCTTCAGTCTTTTTTTTTTTTGCCTATCCTTATGCGCCAATTATTCTTTTCTAATTTCATGCGCACCTAATTTAATTCTCTTTTTCACGTCACATTCCATTATACGTATATATACTTTTTTCTTTCCCCTTCCTATATGTTTTCTTTTACTTGCATCTTGATCGAATTTTTCAACTGCTACATCACTGCAATTACTCGCATCCTATGATTAAGATGTATGATTGAGATGCTGGTTGCTTTTATTGCGAATAAATTTCCGGAATTCACTGAACAAAGTAATTCTAATTTCAAGTTATTTTTATACCATGAAGCCTACATGGTTTTATATTACCTCTCCACCACAGTAAAAATGTTTTATGTCTATCATCTGAACGATGTTTTCACACTTAGTTAAATTTTATTTAGCAAAATGTTGTATTGTTTCAGCTTTAACTCTCCAACATATTAATTAGTTGCTGTTTCATTTCAAATAAATACAGGTTTTGTATATTCTGCCTTCCTCCTATGAAAGAAAATTTACATTGTTTATGATTTTAACTGTTTAAAAAAGTTGTCAATTAACAAAAACAGCAGTGGACGCAGTTAAAGTTTTTAATCACAAGAACGAACATTCGCTGCTTGATCATACTCTATTTTAGTCGAGTGCTAACCCATGGGTACTTGTCTCCTATTGAAATGTTACTAGATGTTCTGTTACATCAGGGTCTCCTGTCACTTGACAATATTTTTGGAGAGAGAGAAATGATTCATATACTCACTGCCCTACCGTTCATGATACTGTACTTATGTTCTGGTACCTATATCAAGAAACGTATGCGGTAAACAGGATTTGTATAAGGAAATTTGCGGAAATGAAGAGACCTGGGAATAAGATATACATTAGTTAACGGAAAGTGGAAAGATACAGAAAGAAAGCAGGGAGGAATTAACTTTACAAATGTCTACCCTAAACATATAAAGAAAGATTGATTCCCTAAATGTCAAGTTTTTTTTAAAGATAAACATAATGATATGCATTAAAATGCGACGATGTAACAGAAAATTAATGAAATACCGTGAGGTCCTTTACAACTAAGCATCATGCTAATCAGTTTTTTAAAGAAAAGGCAGAGTCTATGAAATATAAAACAAGTGAAAGAAATCACTTAAGAGATATTCACAAGTCATTGAAAGCTCTCTATAGTTATACATCACAAAGAATGGATGAAATAGATGCAGAAATGTTAAAGCAAGAAGATGGATGAGTCAGTGAGATTCTTTATAATAATTCTAATATAGTTTTCCATGTATCAAAAATGCCACATTAGATGGATAGAATCAATTTTATATTACTGTTAAAGAATAAGGGAAACCTCAAATTTGGAAGAGCAAATTTACAGTTAGCTTCGTTATCGATCTAAACTAATGTCATACTGTATAGCTTAATTGCACGAATAAAACCAATAATAATTGTTACTGAAACACAGACAGCCTGGTTCCAATAAAGGAAGTAACACTATTGAGCAGATATATGAGGTTAACATTGGCGCGAAATATATGTATTCCGTCAGGCTTTTATCACAATTTTATTGATGTAAATTGATTTTGATCGCATGTGACCACAGGCAGTATGGTTTATTAGGAGAAAATATTACACAAGCCTACCAACTGTAACAGTTATAAAGTCATTATATGAACAAACAAGAAAACTAAATTTTGTTGGAATTTCATCATATATGACTATTTGCGCTACAAACCAATGTTTGTTTCATACCAAATCCGTGCCTGTAGGGATTATCTCGAACCGGTAGCGCCCCCTGTAGCTCTGCGAGGTCAAGGTCATCTGGAAATAATACATGACAGTTCCCGACCCGAATGTCCTCCGGAACAGATTAGCCAGTTCGTTCTCGTTGGAGCCCATAGCCTCCCCGAGAATGTCGTCGCACTTCCCCACTACTAATCCTTTATTATTTTCTGAAACTAAACATCCACCAATCCCATAGCCCGACTGGTAAAGGGCTGTGAGCACCTGACGGAATTCTATGAGGCAGGCGCCCAGTTCTGGTCGTTTCTCCACCCAGGACTGCCTGCAGCTCTGTGCAGGAGACGAGCTGCGGAAATAGGATGCTCAGAGACGGAGTCCACATACGCTTAGCGTGAAGAAATCGTTGCAGGTGACATAACCTAAGAGCGTCTCTGCACATTAGGAGCCACGGCATACCTAATCCCGAACTCAGCGACTGACTGCCTGACTATTGGAACGCGTCAATTGCGCAAGAATTTTAATAAGAGCTGCTTCAACCAAAAACCGGTACGAAGCACGACGGTCAGACGATAAATGACAACGGAGTCAATGTAAAGCATTCGCCACCGCTGCCCCACTTTTCAGTGACCGAAACAGAGGTAACTTGTATGTAGAGAAAAATCAAAAACACTTCCTATTATAGTAGGTGCATTGGGTATGATAAAGAACATTCAGACAAATATGTAACAGAGACACCTGTATTTAAACTATATATATAGCATACAGAAAATAACACTACTAGGCACCGCAAAAATCCTACGTAAAACACTTTAAATATAGTGCAAATAACAGCACCACAGCAAACCACAGCACATACCCAGGGCACATGAAGCTGCGCTCAGAAGTGTAGTGAAAGCACGTGATAAAACTAAGTCTACTCTTTACTCTTTATTTGTTTCAGTCATTTGACTGTGGCCATGCTGGAGCAACGCCTTTAGTCTAGCAAATCGACCCCTGAACTTATTCTTTGTAAGCCTAGTACTTATTCCATCGGTCTCTTAGGCCGAATCGCTAAGTTACGGGGACGTAAACACACCAGCGTCGGTTTTCAAGCGATGTTAGGAGGACAAACACAGACACACAAACATACACACACACACACACACACACACACACACACACACACACA
>NC_068981.1:13157817-13159349 GCF_001194135.2 Octopus bimaculoides
AAACAGAAACAATTCCTATCATAGTAGGTGCCTTAGGTATAATAAAAAAATATTCAGACAAATACATAACAAAAATAGCAGGACTTACAAATATATATAACATACAGAAAATTGCACTACTGGGTACTGCACACATTCTACGCAAAACACTTTCAATACAGTAAACATAAGAGCACCACAGCAAACCACAACACATACCCAAGGCGCACAGAGCTGCGCTCGGTAGTGAAGTGAAAGCACGTTATAAAAATAAAACTACTGAATAATAATAATAATAATAATAATAATAATAATGATGATAATAAAAATAAAAATAATAGCAACAACAACAATTCAATCATAAAATCCAATAGGATAGTCAAGCTATCAGCGTCAGTATTTCAATCCGAAAGCTTGAAAGGCAATGTTGATTATACAATTACCCAAATAATCAATTAAGAGAACTAAATGAAATCATATACGCAATTAACGTTAACATCCCAACAGCTATTTACTAAACGAGTAATTTATTCCTGAATAATTTTTTATTAATAAACTAACAACCCGAAGAGAATCGAACAAATGGGAATTTCTAAGCACAGTGGAAAGTATGAGAAACAGTTGTAATGTGATATACTCTGTCAGTTACTGAAAGCAACACTTCTGCTGATCCCTTTAGAAGATTGTCTACTGCTGCTTAACAGGTATTTTAATACGTATTACTTTGAATAATTTATTCGCTGATGCTAAGAATATCAAAATCCTGTGATGAGAATTTTGTCTCTGCAAAGAATTAAGCTTGTTTAAATGTGTCTTGTGAAATCCATGCAACAATGATGTGCGTGATTCAACAATTATGAGAACGAAATGTATATAAAGCAGTTTTATGTTAGTTAAGAGTAATGTTATATTACAAAAGACGACTATAATTACGCTTTGTATAGATAACATATTTCCGGAAAAGAATTCCGTTAACTAAATAACAGCAAACAGCAAACGTTAGATTCATTACGCTCTTGATATGATGGAAACATCATTATTAACTGAGTCTTGGTATTTTAATGGCAATATCACTGCTTCACTTGTATCTAAATTATAAATTACTCAATACTGAACGATATTACATATCCATACGACGTACAGCTCTTTGTAATCGATATTAGAGCGAGATTAAGTTTTTAAAAACGAATGAAAATGGTCTCACCGAATAGGAAAATATTTATGAAGGATTTGCACATTAGTTAAATTATTGAGAGAATCACATGATATTTCTTCAAAATTTGCGAAAACACTCTAATAATGATAATAATAATAATAATAATAATAATAATAATAATAATAATAATAATAATAATAATAATAATGCAAAAGAAATAGACAGAGAAAAATCCCAGCAATGGTTGAGAAGCTCAGGACTCAAAGCAGAGACTGAAGGATTTTTAATTGCAGCACAAGACCAAAGCCTCCCCAACAGAAATTACCAAAAACATATAATGAAAAGAAACATAAAAAGTAACTGTAGAATATGTGGAGATGGACAAGAAACAATAAAT
>NC_068981.1:13159713-13160791 GCF_001194135.2 Octopus bimaculoides
ACAAGCAGATGACAACGTTTCCCTAAAATAAATGGAAAAACTTTCAAAATACAAAGACCTGGAAATAGAGGTAACTCGAATGTGGAATCTAAAAACAGAAACAATTCCTATCATAGTAGGTGCCTTAGGTATAATAAAAAATATTCAGACAAATACATAACAAAAACACCAGGACTTACAAATATATATAACATACAGAACATTGCACTACTGGGCACTGCACACATCCTACGCAAAACACTTTCAATACAGTAACCATAAGAGCATCACAGCAAACCACAGCACATACCCAAGGCGCACAGAGCTGCGCTCGCTAGTGAGGTGAAAGCACGTTATAAAAATAAAACTACTGAACAATGATAATAATAATAATAATAACAAACATTTGTATTATAAGGACAAGGCCTGAAATTTTCTGGGGGGGTGAGTTGATTAGACCGACCCCAGTACACAAATGGCACTTAATCTATCGACCCCGAACGGATGTAAGGCAAAGGCGAACTCGGGATAGTGCTCATGGGATCTGCCCATATCCTACGTAAAATACTGTCTATGTAATCACAAATTTTAAAACACACTCATAATTTTCTTGTTTTCTTAAACATTCACTACAACAATACTATGTGCAAAACCAAACATAAGACACCCTAGGCATAACAACAACATGCACTCCTAACTTGCTGTCTCTTATGGTCTGTGGGTGAGACTTGGAACCAACTTGTAAAAATAGAAAGGAAAAGTCACGCATACAATAACGATAATATTAATAATAATAATAATAATAAGAAGAAGAAGAATTCCAGTGTATTAATTAAAATTTACTTTTATCACACAGTTGTTTTACAAAAAAAAAAAGGGTTCTCGAAATATATATTTCAGCTTTTTGCCGGAAATTCCGCAAGAAGATATATACTTCCGGTGTAATCAGGACTGTGGTGGTAACTGTTTTTATATCGTATATTCAATAACAAAAACAGGTTATACGTTCAGTAGTTTCCATTATAAGTAAATTGAATTATTGCAGGAAAGGTCGTGTGTAATTTGATTTCATTTAAATAACATAATTTAAAAAACTAAA
>NC_068981.1:13161614-13175225 GCF_001194135.2 Octopus bimaculoides
ATATATATATATATATATATATATATATATACATATATACGACAAGCGTCTTTCAATTTCCACCTACCAAATCCACTCACAAGGCATTGGTCGGCCACAGGCAATAGTAGAAGACACTAGTCCAAGGTGCTACGCAGTGGGACACTGAACGCGGAAACGTGTGGTTGGTAAGCAAGGTACTTACCACACAGCTACTCCTACGCCTATGTTATCTACATTAAATGGAAGGAGGGTTGTAAGTAATCATGCATCTGAAAGTCACATCTACTATACGTATTGCAACTGTAAGTATATAATCCCTATCACGGGGACAGGGTTAATAATCAATTGTATTATTTGAACTTATTCATTGATTAAAACTTGCAAGTTTAATATTGGCATAAATTATGAGTTATTTTTTTTTAGCAGTTTACTTCAAACTGCGTTTATATTGACTGGATATGTTTGTAGTTGTTTCGCCTTGGTTACCCCCACGTATTGCTTGAAAAAGATATACAGTTTCAAAATTCTAATTCAGAAGAAATGATTAATTAATTGAGAATTAGTCTGAAAATAAATTTAAATTACTGTAGGGCAAACTTATATTGATAAAGTACGTACTATTTTTAGATGAAAGATATAAATATGTATTGCTTTCAGTGCCCTGGCGTTAACGAAATGTTCGTAAATCAAAACATTATCTAAAAAATATTGAACCATAAACTGAGTCAAAAACAAAATTAATTTCCAATATTTTTCATCTGATGTTAAAACAGACATGTAAATCTTCATTAATTTCGATTGTTTACAAGTGAATAACATCTCTTTCTATATATATAGTATTGTTGTTCATATAAAAACTTCACCTAACTTGATTTAATGAGTCGAATCGCTGTGATATGAATAGAAAATGTATGCTCTTAGTTTTCAGTCTTCCTTTTTTTTTTTCTTCCGGAAAATTACTTTTGCTCAGGCAATAAAAACGCAGACATAATTATAGTATTGTGTCCATCCAAACTTCAGCGCTCACATTAAGCACTTCAGCAGTTGACCTTTCCCACAACATCACCTCCTGGAAATTATTCCATCCTATATTTTTCCTGCAGCCGTCAAATCGAAGCAATTCAAGAGGAACATTAAAAACATCTATCTCACAACCATTTCCTCTAAACCAAAACAAGAGAATAATTGATAAGAAATTTGTAATTTTATCAAAGATTTGCTAATTTACTATATGAGTATAATATTTATTAAATTGCTTGCTAAATGTAATAATTTACTTTTCGTATCTCATTTACTTCTTCTGGTCATTCTTCAGGCTGTAAAAGAAGCACGTCTGCAATGACAAAAAATAAATTATTAAGCAAGTAATTATATAATTGTTTCACATATTTGCTAAAAGAAGTAAATCAATAAAAAGAAAATTTGCTTGAATTATTTTGTTAGTTACTTTAATAAGATGATTTTGTTTTTAATTAATCAACTTCCAATAATTTAACGGAATTAAAATTATGTTTTTAACATTGCAATTTCTCTAATTATTGTTCGATATCTTTTAATGACTTCATTATTTAAATTTTGCAATAATTAATACCTCACCAACTGACTGTAGTGTCATTAAGATTTATATATTTTCTATAATGATAACTGACTTTGGCACGAAATCACAAATAAATAAGCGAAAAGTATGATATATCTAATCACTCCGATCCAAGAAAGTTATTAGTTATGCTGTTCTTTTCTTTAATATAGTTTAAATCCATATTAAAATTATTCGACAAGAGATATAATCAAATACATTGTAATTTTATATTTTAAGCAAAGGAATTATTCACGAACAGTACCCAATATCGTCATTATCTGCGTTATCTGCGAGAAATGTGACTACTATCTCTAGTATATCAAATGACCCCACTGAAAACTACAGCTTCATGATAGCAGGATAAAAAGGCGAATGTTGTTACTGAGATTAGAAAACAAAGTAGAAATATTACAATTTAATAATTACCAGTTAAGTTTCCATGATCATGAAGTCTCTGTCGTCCACGACTACTTTTACAAAAGGATGTAGATTGAACTTGGAATTATGCTAAGAGAATAAAGTAAGTTGCCTGCACATGCATGTTTAACTGTGCAGATGTGTGAGATACTGCTACTGAAAAAACTGTATAGGCGTTTATGCCAGATTCATAAAATAACAGATGGTATCTAACATTGTGGTCGAAGTGGTGGAGTAAATTGCTTCTTTTTAGCAACACAGGAGACACAGAACCTCAATCTCTCACACGCACACACACACATACACACACACACACATACACAAACACACACACTCAGACATTCTCAGAGAAACCAGCACAAACGCAACAGTCTCTCATCTATAGATAGATAGAAGTAGTGTATCATGTATTCTATAAGAGTAAAGGTTATATTTGGTAATTGCTGGTTAACATTGATTTATTCCCACGTCGTAAATGAGTGTGTGTAGTTTGTCCGTCGAGTGGGGGCGGGCTTGTTTTGTGAGTCCGTAGATGGCTAGTGAGGCCAATCTGCGCCTGAAAGAGTCTTTGACAGTATGGACAGGGAATGGTAGCGCCTGCTACAAGGTTGTTAGCTCTGTTCTTCTTGGCTTGTCTGCGGTCTTCTGCAGCAGCGATCCTATTGGTCTCGCATTTGTTGGCAGCCCCCAAGTTGCATGGTCGATGTTGAAGGCTTTCAGTGAGGCTTTCAGTGTGTCCTTAAAGCGCTCCTTCTGGCCGTCTTGTGAGCGCTTTCCCTTTTGCAGCTCACCAAAGAGCAATCTTTTTGGTAATCGATCATCGGACATGCGAGCGACGTGCCCTGCCCAGCGAAGCTGAGACTGGATCACGATGGTATGGATGCTTAGCAGGTTAGCACGCATTAGTACGTCGGTGTCCGGGATCCTGTCCCGCCACTTTATGCCGAGAAGTTTTCTGAGGCGTACTGTATGAAAGTGGTTCAGCTTCCTGGCATTACGCTGGTCACCGTAAATGAGTAATGCCTGACAGTTAAGCGATATGTTATTCCATTGGTTTGTATTTACATTGTACGTTTTCTTGGTCTAAGTATGTTATGATTGTCTTCAGGATTTGTGTGGTTTAGTCAATTTTATATTATGTTTCTTTTAGTTGAAATATTCGTTGAAATATATTTTCTATCCCTGTGGGATGAAGTTAAAATGATAGATAGAGAACACAACTGGAAAATACGAAAACTAAAAGAAGCAGTACATATGTTAGGATACAATAACCGCCAAAGCAGGCCGGCTGCAGATATGAGTATCATATTGGAACCGGTATTATGGAAGAGGGTAGGAAAATATTAGATTTATACACACTGAAATTCACTCCGTAATTACCCACGGGCATATGGCGTAGTGGTCAAGAGCGCGGGATACTAACCCAAGATTCCGAGTTCTGAATAATAATACTACTAATAATAATAATGATAATAATAATAATAATAATAATAATAATAATAATAATAATAATAATAATAATAATAATAATAATAATAATAATAATAACAATAAATCATATCTGGCTGCCCAGTCCTGACTAAGAAGGAATATATTCACAGGCACGACAGAGCTGGGACCTATATACACTGGAAGCTATGCCAACACTCTGGAATAACAACAGAAAAAAGATGGTATAAACACACGCCAGAAAAGGTCACAGAAAACGAGAAAGCAACCATACTCTGGGATATGCCAATACACACAGATAGAGAAATTAAGGCAAATATACCAGATATAGTTGTCAAAGATCACGAAGAAAAAAAATGCTTTCTAATTGATGTATCAATACCAGCGGATGACAACGTTTCTCTAAAAGAAATGGAAAAACTTTCAAAATACAAAGACCTGGAAATAGGTAACTCGAATGTGGAATCTAAAAACAGAAACAATTCCTATCATAGTAGGTGCTTTAGGTATAATAAAAAAATATACAGACAAATACATAACAAAAACACCAGGACTTACAAATATATATAACATAGAGAAAATTGCACTACTGGGTACTGCACACATTCTACGCAAAACACTTTCAATACAGTAAGCATAAGAGCACCACAGCAAACCACAGCACATACCCAAGGCGCACATAGCTGCGCTCGGTAGTGAAGTGAAAGCACGTTATAAAAATAAAACTACTGAACAATGATAATAATAATAATAATAATAATATCGAAAAATACGTTAGGAATGAGAACCCAGGTTCGAAATTTCCCCAAGACACCTGAGGGTATATCAGGCGAAACGTTGTGTTAACAACAAACAAGACGAGGACAAATATTCCTCAAATGTATATAATGTATATAATTTCCTCATCTCTTGAATATAGAACTGTATTAAGTTTTATATGTCGCGTTGTTTCAAGGCGATTAAAGCACGATAATAAAAGTGATATTTTGTCCCGCTAGTCTACTTGTGGTGAGTTTTACTTATGTTTTCAGGTTTGCAATATTCGTTATATAGTGAGGGGCAGGAATATATATTGGCTTATGATCTTTAATCAGTCTGTATGTTTGCAGATGTATGATGGTTATTCCTAAGCTTATTATTATTTTACCATTTTATGTTTTGGCAACATTTCTTGTCGACAAATGAATCCAGTTATACATTTCAGGATGGTATCCGGTGTGATGGGAGACTACTGGGGGTGAGGTCTACATCAACTTTTGTAAATGTATTTTTTCTGGGAGAAAGTCGCTTTAATTTAGAACCAGATATTCAGAGAATGATAATGGACACCAGGGATCTTTTACTTGCGATTGCGAACATGGCGCTGCCATATTTCTCAGCAAGTGACCTACATAATCACTCGGTACCTTGCCTCAGTTTGTCTCTGGATAGTGTCAATGGAGTGGAGAAGGTCTATCAGGTGCCATGCAAATCATATTGGACCTAAAGTTTGCACTGACATTGCAGACATTTTTCATGGGCATTGAAAGGAGATACTCAGCTCGAAGTTTGAAGTGGCTTAATTTTTTTTTCTGGGAAGGAACGACACATCATTTGAAGCGCATAGAAACTGACGTTCCTTTTGCAGTTCGATCTACAATTTTAAAGAGTTTGGAGGGGCTGTCTACCCAATTGCCGTTTAATGACACAGCGTCTGCACTTGCAAGGAGATCCATTTGCTATTCTGATAAGTGCCTATACTCCTTTATTTGACTAGTTGTGATGAATATAAAGCTACTGTCTATGCCAAGATGACAGTTATACTCTGGAAATCTCAAGTAAGATAAAGTAATTCTACATCGGTATTTTAATGTCAGAGTTGAAATATACTGGCAAACAAGCTATTCATGCTCCTAATGTTTGAAGCGTTAGACGTTCAGATGTAAGGAAGCCTACAAATTTAAGATGAATATGGTATTTATTTTCCAGGCACTTACTTTATGCACAAAGCTGAACACACAACACATATGCGCCCAAAGACTAAAGTTTGGCTCTTTCTGTATTATGTTATCATTCATAAGCGTGGTATTAGTGATAATTGTAATATAAAGTCCTTTCATCGATCGTACTGTTAGATAGACCAATGTGCGGTGCGAGCAAATTTCCGGATGTTAACTAGAGTGAAGGAGAAAAGAGGGGCAGCCGAGGTTCTTCAGCACCTGAATCTCCGTAAGATATATGATCCTACAATGAGGAAATATTACATGCGGGAAGTTTGGAAACCACATATTTCAATGTACTGCTGAAGCATGGGAATTGTTGTTGTTGGCACTCCGTCACTTACGACGTCGAGGATTCCAGTTGATTCGTTCAACGGAACAGCCTGCTCGTGAAATTAACGTGCAAGTGGCTGAGCACTCCTCAGACACGTTTACCCTTAACGTAGTTCTCAGGGATATTCAGCGTGACACAGTGTGACAAGGCTGAACCTTTGAATTACAGGCACAACAGACACAGGAAGTAAGAGTGAGAGAAAGTTGTAGTGGAAGAGTACAACAGGGTTCGCCACTATTCCCTGCCGGAGCCTCGTGTAGCTTTAGGTGTTTTCGCTCAATAAACACTCACAACGGCCGGTCTGGGAATCGAAACCGCGATCCTATGACCGCGGGTCCGCTGCCCTAACCACTGGGCCATTGCGCTTCCTCGAAGCATGGGAATATACTACAGCAAATCATAGGGACTGGCTTGATGAAAAAAAAACAAAAACAAACAGTGGAAAACTAAGGAGATATACCAGTGCAAACATTTCAGGCATGCGCAGGAAGGAGGGGTGGGGTCACCTTTGATTTTGAAAAGAATAACGTGTGTGATTTTGCTACTCCTGGACAAGTTATCTTAAAATATGATTTTTAATGGAAAATGATAGCAATGTCGTTTCCCATATTCATATATTTCTCCAAATCGCGATCACTCGTAGCCACGAGGAGGTTATAAATAATTACTATCCATTAATACAAGTATGGGCGTTTCACTGTAGAGGCTTGTGACGCACAGCGTCATTCGCGATGCGAGGCACGTGACCTTGGTTTAGGTTTACCCCGGAAATAACCACAAAAGAGACGATCTATGGAACTATATCTGACGAAGGGAAATGCAATTATCTCACCAGCTAGGAGTATTATGAGGAAGCTCGCTGGAGGACATTGACCCTAAACGGCATGGAGGATATAAAAATCAATAATAAGATAGTAATATCAGTAAATAGAAATAGAAGAATAAGACGAAATATGCATTTGCAAATATATATATATATATTTTGAAATATAATTGGCTAGACAATGTAGAGAACATTGAAACTAGAAGTTGTATAGATGAGAATTTATTAACGAATTATATTAATATTCGATATAATGATGAAAAGCAAAATATAGCAATATGCATCAATATGCTAGCGGGTTATAATATGCATCACTGCAAGTCCTTCATATCCGCTATAGAAATAATATGGAAAAATCTCCTGTATGTTTAATATTGATTTGAAGATCATCACAAAATTGAAATTATCCCGTGCAATTTTTTATAGCTCTTAACACTTAGAAGTGCTAATATTGCTGTAGTAAAAAGAAATTACCCCTACCTATTTCAGTTGCTCAAATTTAATTTGTACTATATAGACAATATATTGCGATGTTTGACATGGACTTTAAAATCCAACTGAAGAAAATTATGAATATATTTCTCATGAATTTGTTCTCCTCAGTGAAGTGTATTCTTTCAGCCAGAATAAGTATCGTTAATATGTATATATATATGTGTTTGCGTGCGTATGTGTATGTGCGCGTGCGCGATCTGTGTATTTTTGAGAGAGAGATTGGTGAGAGAAAGAGAGAAGAAAGCGACAAGCAGAAAATGAGAGAGAAAAAGGGGGACAGCGAATGCACTGGCATTAATCATTAATGTGAATACACAGAGAAAGTTATACAAGCTCGAACAAGAAAAGGAATATTTATTTACGTATGCAAACGTATAAATGTATGTGTGTTTGTGCGTGTGTATAACACACACACACAAGCCCTTGAGTGCACACCCACATACATATATATATACAGTAACAAGGAACCAATCAGATTACTTAAATTTAGATGATCGGTGTTTTATAACAACAGATTACGCAGGCAGAACTGGATTTAATCTTCACAACCAACTGCTGATCTCAATGGACAATGTGGCATATCATAAATTATACACTAATTATATACACAGGGAGATAAGATCATGCTACAAGGGGAACTGGTAGAAACTATTAAACTGTAGGACTGCAGCATCTATACATTAATGAATAATAATAGACTAACAAAATAAACACAACAGACTGGAATGGAGAAACAGGTATTTCTGTACTGAAGTTTGTGTGTAAGGCGGAAATAACATTCTCCTTATGGCTTATGCTACGACTATTCTACATTTGCAGAAATCAATGAGGGTGCGTTGGAAGAGAAATACAATAACCCGTGGCAATCCATGCCTAACAATGGCATACGCTTGCCGAGTAGGTGCATTGAGTCGAATTTGATTTAAGAAATACTATTTGGAAAGCAAGGCAGGTACAATAATTAGTAAGTGTAAAGTAATAAATATAAACAAAACTACATGTCTCCTATTAGAAAATCCTAAGAACTTTATCTGTGCAAAATAAAGAGGATCCTAAATACAAAATATATGGAGATTGTGAATAAACAATGAATCGTATTGTTTAGCGGTACCAAAGCGATGTCTGTGTACAGACATAATGCTACCACAAATCGGAAAGTGCAGTAGTATTATTAAAATGATTTCAGTACAAAAGTACATAGCAAATTGTATTAGAAATCAACAATGTTACTATTCATTGGAATACGGTATTTTAAGAAACGTCTCTTAGATATCATTGTTGATATTTATCATTGCGAAAGAACAATATCTCCTTAAATGTGAAGGAAATCCATGAGACAATATGTCTCAAAAGAAAATGGAAAACTATATGCAAATATAACAAGCCTCAAATTGAGATAGCCAGAAAGTTTGAACTGAATAAAGGAACATCTACGGAAATTGTATTGTTAATGATAAAAATAAAAAGAAACAGAGATAAAATGTAACAAAAAAGTACTTACACAAATATATGTTAGAATATTACCGCTGGGCACTGCTCATTTATTGCGTCAAGTAATGTAAGTAAATATGTATATATAGACAAATACAACAAAACAAATGATTTCACCAATAAATATAACAACACAATAGTGTGTGTGTGTGTGTGTGTGCGGGTGCGTGTGTATCTACCTGTGTGTGTAAGTGTATATGTGTGTATGTGTGTGTAGGCGCCCGTGCATGCTCTCTTAAAATGAAACATTTCATATATAATTTGTATTGAATCCAAATGTTAGCAGGCCGGGCGAAATGCTTAGCGGTATTTCGTTTGTGTTTACGTTCTAAGTTCAAATTACGTCGAGGTCGATTTTGCCTTTCATCCTTTCGGGGTCGATAAGTTAAGTACCAGTTCCGTACTGGGGTCGATCTAATCGACTTAATCCCCTCCTCAAAATGTCGGGCCTTGTGCCTAGAGAAGGAAATATTTCTATAAGTTTATATATACACACAAGTCCTAGAATTCTACGCATATAACAGACACACACACGCACACGCACGTGCACACACACACAGATGTTGTTATTTGCTCGAAATACGAGACTAGAAAAAGAGCCAACAACTGATGAAGGGTCGTTCTTTTTGGTGTGTGTTTTGTTTTCTATTTGTGTCTTTCGTTGTTCGAAAGAATACTTCATGTTCCATGTACTCCTGCTTCGTACTGTTTTTGTTGTACATGTGATGCATATAATGTTTATGCTTGTCAAGGATGAGGTTGTGTCGTATAACAATAACTTTGCCATTGTTTAGTTATTGTGGCAAGTTGTTATGTAATGTATATTTTAATCGGAACTGCTGACTCTTGCTGTAGGCGTGTACGATGTTGCTGGGTCAATCTTCGTTGTGGGATAGCGTTTAGCGTAAGCATTCTTTTGAGTATCTTCCAACAAAAGGAGAGTTATTACTTGCATAAATTGGACATGTATGTTGTAGAGGGATTTGCTTTCCTGCGCTCTGTATAGGGAAGCTTTTTACAAAGTTTAACGTTTTAAGCTCAACGTTTGATGTAATGTTCAAAGCGATTTCAAGCAGAGAAGTAAGGTAATATGCAAATCCATCATTCAATGTAATAGTCATCTTTTCAAAGAATTCTATGTGCAATGTTTCGCCGATTTATTGGTGCTTATATAGATTTTGTGAAGGAGAGAGAGGGCAACCAGTTTACTTATCTCGGTGGAGTCGGAACCGTTCTTGCTGATATCGAAGGAGATGCATGTGTGTTACAGTCCATACATATGATGCTGAAGAAGTAAAAAAATATTTATCTACAGTGTAATCAATATTCTTATCTCCGTTTCAGATGGAAAAGAATTAGATACTTTGCCACATAACCTCCAGAAATATATTTCATTCATATATTTTCTCCATCCTCAAAAATTTTTCATTAAGTATGAAGTGATTATATCCTTAATTTTATGAATAACACCTATTCATTATCTAACGAACTTCATATTCAAAAACGTTCATGTTTGCTCAATTCCCATACCAGCATAACGGTTCAAATTCTGATTCTAATAAAAGACAAATTATATTTTTTTTATCATAAAAGAAGCACCAACCGAATTTGTATTTCCGTCACCGACCTACAAGAAGTATTCGTACCATATGAAACCACAGAAATTAATTCAATACGAAAAAAGTATACAGCTATCACTTTCTCACAGATCTCTGAATGACTGAAAAGCAAGTTGAATTCGTCAAAACCACACAGTCTTAATATTCCGATCCAAGATGAATTAACATTGAAGTAATTGACTGATTACAGTGGGGTGTAAGCTTCTCTGTTCGTTTTCGCCCACTGATGTACGCTTGTATACACACGTACTGAGCATCAATATGCATACATAATACGTACATTCAGTTTTCGTTAAATCCTCCTATAGATTATGGAAAGGTACTATTACATTTGTGATTAATAATGAATTTAAATATTGAACGTGACTGCTAAACCAAGTAGTGGTTATCCGTTATATGAATCTACATCCGAAAATATCAACGGAGCGTATCAGATCTAACATGTGGAATCGAAACGAATTTTGCTTTGCACTATATGAATTCCCTAACATATTTAAAGCTTCCCACCTTGATAAGAATTTATTGAAGGTACTTTCCATTCTCATCCTCATCACCTTCATAATATTTCTTCATCCTAAGGCATGTCATCACCACCAAGATTTTCAGTATAATCTTTCTCAACGTCAGTTGTTTTTCTTTCACACAGCTTCCTCTTCGGTGTAAGAAAGATGACAAAGGCACTTTTTTCCCAGGTTGATCAATAATTTTGTAATTTGCTTCTATAAGAAAAAAATATTCATTCTTCCATTTTACTTCTTACTAAAGCGCAACAAATCGGAGAATAACACTCCATCACTTTTTCATCTTGGATGTTTGAAGCTATCCAATCAGCCAAAAGCACGCAACACAGTTAACACGTCTCTCACATGCAGTAAATCAAAGTAAGACTTCCTTAGATGTTGGAAGTTTTCCATATTCTCTATGTTAATACATTTTCTAAGCCTATTTGTATGATCGTTGATATTTGTCACTCGCAAATTCTTATGCATACACTGTTATTAAAAGATAAAACCAAAGTGTTTTTACCGCAGTGATATGAAATTGCTAGTGATCATTTACGCTGCCATATACTGTAATTAAGTTACTCATGCTCGAGACAAAATATAATCAGGATAAGTAGAAGAAGGATGTGGCTGTTGAGTTTTCCATTTCGGAGTTATCAAATTTAATCTTCGAAAATCAGATTAATGCATCAGTTGTATATCATTTAGTGACGTGTGCTACAACTGATAATCCATAATGTTAGTAATTCTGATATATATAAATTTGGGGCACAGAGTGATGTTAATTTGCAAACTTTTGCGGTTGAGCTCGTCGTATTCCCTACAAGGCCCTTCAAAAATGTATATCAAAAAGAAAAACACACAATCTCATTTAAACTCTAAATGTAATGGACGTAAATATTTACGTCAATACCAGTTGGCGAGACTTCTAAATATTCAATTAATTAATATTAATAAGCTTCCGAATATATATTTCAATTTATGCGTTTAATTAACCATAGTAATGAAACATTCTTATCCAGTTGTTGGCTTATAGTGAAATACTAATAGCTTTGAACGTGGGGCTAGTCACAAATTCTGTTTCGAGTAGACTTTCTTGTTTGACTTGCCAGATATCAGTGATTATCCAGAAGCACAAATCGAAATATAACAGTGAAATAAAATGGATTTGATGACATAAATTTAGCTTGCGTATTATAAACAAATTCTAATACAACTACTACTACTACTACTACTACTACTACTACTACTACTACTACTACTACTAAAATTCTCAATGTCGATGAAGAATACAGAATTGACATTTTTAAATATAATGATAATTAAAAGTGATTCTAACATGACAATATTACCGGAACATCATATAATGCCATCCATCACCTACAAAACGTAAAATCTCTTGATACCTAGGCACTTTGCGCTGTTTTTATTGATGCAGATGCAGAGATAAGCTACTCTCAATACTCACAGTATTTCTCAAACTTAAGTTTCCATCCCTTCTTATTGAAAATGGTACAGAAAATGCAAACAAAAACAAAAACAAAAAAGATATCAAGGACGTTAAACCACAATATCATACGTTTGATGGTTCCAAACAATCTATATCGTTGAATCAAAATTAACTATCATCAAACAAAGTATTGAATTAACTACCAGATTTAATTACTGATCGAACACTTGTTCAACGTGAAAAGCAACCACTAACAAGCAGTTGACAAACGCACAGTTTGACCTAAAATGTAGAGATAACAACTTAATGGTATGCAATCATAATCACAATCGTTGTGACACGTCAATTTATACATAGCAGTCATTAAACCAATTTAAAGTCCGATAAAAGCTTATCTCCAAATGAAACTACAAAACCCTAAATCAAACCCGCTGTAACAATTTTCCTACGCTGTGTATAAATATGTATTTGCCAGAGAGGAAACTCATTATCAGGGTAGAGACGAGTACGCTTGCAACAAATTGCGGCTTTAATTTTCGTTAGATCCCACTAAGCAATCATTTGACTAAAACATGTAAAAGAAATGACTGAAACATGTAAAAGAACGGTGCTAATCTTTGTAGTATCATATATTTCTCAATATACGATAGGAGCTTTAAGGCGGTATTTCGTCTTTACGTTCTGAGTTCAAATTCCAGCGAAGTCGACATTGCCTTTCATCCTTTCAGGGTCGATAAATTATGTACTAGTTGTTTTCTGGGGTCGATCTAATCGATTGGCCCCTTCCGCAAAATTCCGGGCCTTGTGCCTAGAGTAGAAAAGAATATTGCAGCCAAATATCCTCTATCAGTAACATTGATTGCTTAAAATAATTTTATGAATAAGTTATGTGGATGACAAATAATGCTAGGGCGTCATTCAAACTGTGGTGACTATGTCACAGGTTGATTCGTTAAAACAGCATTCACCAGTTTGTAGCTATTGTAGCCAATGAAATGACATTCAAATGAGGTATTTAACGACGTCTAGGTTTGTCAACTGTGGAATGTATTAGCAGGTAGTACCTGCCAACACAAAAACATATGTATGAAGTCGCTTTTGAAACATTAACGATTCGTACAAATTGTGTAACCAGAAAATTAATATGTACAAGTGGGACTATATAGGATTTTTTTACTGGTGATAAATACAGGCATACATCTAGGTATCAAATATATATATATATATATATGACCCCTCCACCTCCCACATCTTCCCTAATCGACCCCTCCCCTCCTTCAAACGAGCCCACAACCTACGGGACCTCTTGGACCACAGCTTCTTCCCCAACCCAACCTCCCAACCTGGCTCGTTCCCCTGCACCCGCCCACGCTGCCGCACTTGCCCTTACCTCTCCAACACCACCCTCCTCACCAGCACCCATCACCGACCCTATCACATCACCGACTCCTTCACCTGCACTTCTACCAACATCATCTATTGCCTCTCCT
>NC_068981.1:13175562-13176064 GCF_001194135.2 Octopus bimaculoides
CTTACCTCTACATCTAACCCCCTCCTCCTGTCTCTCTCCCCCACCATCCCTCCTACAACCCATCTCTCCCCCTCCCCCACCTCCCCTCCTGCTCCGACTCCTACTTCTTTGTACGTCTCTTCACCTCTCTTCACTCCTAATTCTATTCACTCCTACTTCTCTTCCTATTTCTCTTCATTCCTACTTCTCTTCACTCCTACTTCTCTTCCCACTTCTGTTCCTACTTCTCTTCACTCCTACTTCTCTTCACTCCTACTTCTCTTCACTCCTACTTCTCTTCACTCCCACTTCTCTTCACCCCTACTCTTTCTCTCCTCTCTCTTACTCTCTCTCACTCTCTTCTCTCGTACTCCCCCTTTTCTCACTCTTACTCTCTACACTCTTACTCTCTTACTCTCTCACCCTTACTCTCTCACTCTCTTCTCTCTTTCCCTCTCTCTCACTCTCTCTCACTCTTACTCTCTACACTCTTACTCTCTTACTCTCTCACCCTTACTCTCTC
>NC_068981.1:13180410-13180882 GCF_001194135.2 Octopus bimaculoides
ATATATACGGGTGTAGGAATGTCTGTGTGGCAAATAGCTTGCTTACCAACTGTTTGGTTCCGGGTTCATTCCCACTGCATTGCACCTTGGGAAAGTGTCTTCTACTATAGCCACAGGCCGACCAAAGCCTTGGAGTAGATTTGGTAGACGGAAACTGAAAGAAGCCTGTCGTGTATATGTATATATATATATATGTGTGTGTGCGCGTGTGTGTGTGTGTGTGTGTGTATGTATGTATGTTTGTATGTATGCATGTGTGTGTATATGTTTGTGTGTCTATGTTTGTCCCCTTAACATAGCTTGACAACCGATACTGTTATACTTACGTCCCCGTAACGTAGCGGTTCGGCATAAGAGACCGATAGAACAAATACTAGGCTTACAAAGAATAAGTCCTGGCGTCGATTTCTCGACTAAAGGTGGTGATCCAGCATGGCCGCAGTCAAATGACTGAAACAAAATAAAAGAGCAA
>NC_068981.1:13180892-13182657 GCF_001194135.2 Octopus bimaculoides
ATATACATATATTTTACATGTTTGTATAAACTCTCTAGGTAGATATTTCATAGCCAGCCGCCTACCAATTCTACACGAGTCATAATCAATAATCACAACTTGCTGAAAATTTTCAGACACCAAACTTTGATTATAGATGTACGAACTTTTTGTGCAGCGTAATACTGGATAAATTTCGAAATACCCTTCAGAACACTATTCAGAACAAAAGCTAAAGCAAATATAGTGCAAATGATATTTCTTCCGCATGATGAAAATACAGTTGCGAAAGCAATTATCTATGAAGAGAAAACAATAGTTCAGATGGGTAGAAAGAAACAAAACGAAAATAATGTTCATATATTGGTTTTCAAACCTTTTCGGCAAATACACATCTAAACCTAGCAATGGAATACCAAAAGAAACAAAACAAAAATAAACACATATTTAACAGCTTTATGCAAATATATGTGACACTTCAAAGAACGATGTTTCGACTCTTTTGACATCAAATGGTCAACTCTAGAACATGAATAAATAAAGGAACCAACGAACGTCAACATTTACTGGTGGGAAAATTGAAACTACGAGAAAATAGCGAGATTCAAGTAAAAACACATATGCATATAATGACAAAATATTGTCCCTAAACACATTATTACTCGTAAATTACAAGTACCAATTAGCAATGCAACGATCTTGCTCTCGTTATAAGATAGAATGAATTAGAACTATTTAAATTTTAATGACTTTCTAATTCATAGAGCCAAAAATATTACTACATGATACACATTTTTATATGCATGTCTCTGCAAGCCAGAAGTTACGGACTATTTCAAAAGACATATATATATTCAAGGTGAATATGGTAATTAAAGATTAGGCACAAGAATTAAGTATCGTTTTGCTGTTGTTACATAGTGTTGACATAGCTTCCAGTGTATATAAGTCCCAAATCTGTCGTGTGTGTGAATATATTACTTCTTAGCCAGGTCTCGGCAGCCAAAAAAAATATGATTTATTTTTTCTTCTCCATCACCACATATTCTGCAGTTACTTGTATTTCCCTTCATTATGTATTTTTGGTGACTTCTGATGGAAAGGCTTATTATTATTATTATCATTATTATTATCATTATTATTATTATTATTAGTATTATTATTATGAGCGTTTCTCCAGTCCACTCAGCTGGCAATGATGTGCAATCCTGCGACGGGTAGGGAATTTATACGCCATAGAAACTAGGAAACCGACTTTTATGAACCGGCATGACACGAGAAGTTAACTTCAACTTACATTTTAAAAGCAGTGAACTGGCAGAATTGTTAGCACCTTGGGCAAAATGCCTAGTGGTATTTACCTTGTCGCTACGTTCTAGAGTTAAATTTCGCCGATGTTGACTTTACCTTTCTTCTTTTTTGAGGTTCGATAAATTAAGTACCAGGGAAACACTGGGTTCGATGCAATCGACTGGTCCGCATCCCCTAAAATTTCAGGCCTTGTGCCTTTTCTAGAAAGGATTAATATTATTATTATTGTTCATTAGTTTTATTTTTATAACGTGCTTTCACTTCACTACCGAGCGCAGCTCTGTGTGCCTTGGGTATGTGCTGTGGTTTGCTGTGATGCTCTTATGGTTACTGTATTGAAAGTGTTTTGCGTAGGATGTGTGCAGTACACAGTAGTGCAATTTTCTCTATGTTATATATATTTGTAAGTCCTGGTGCTTTTGTTATGTATTTGCCTGAAAATTTCTTTATTATACCTAAGGTACCTACTATGATA
>NC_068981.1:13189780-13193407 GCF_001194135.2 Octopus bimaculoides
TATTATTATTATTATTATTATTATTATCATCATCATCATTATCATCATCAGTATTATTATAAGTATTATTATTATTATTATTATTATTATTATTATTATTATTATTATTATTATTATCATCATCATCATCATCATCATTATTATTTTTATTATTTTTTATTATTATTAGCAGTAGTAGTAGTAGTAGTAGTAGTAGTAGTAGTAGTAGTAGTAGTAGTAGTAGTAGTAGTAGTAGTAGTAGTAATAGTAGTAGCAGCAGCAGAAGAAGTAGTAGAGGTGCTTTTAGATGATTTTGTTTCGGCATTCTATTTTACACCTTGCGGACAGCGTCCTAGTACATCTATTTCTGAATGCCTATGTTTATTCTTCTTTTGATGAAGATCACGAGACACCTTCTTTTTCTGAGCAATTTGTTAACCAGTAAAAGATTCGTATAATCAGATTGATGTCATCACGCACTTGCGCGCGCACACACTTCATCATTAATATTGATATACACTTTTCCGTTCGTATTGTTCTCTGTAAGCCATATTGGATTATTCTATAGATGTATAGAAAAACCGATTCTGTAATTTTTGTGTTTATGAAGAATAATGATATTTTCAGTTCAATCTTGTAACTTTTGACATAAATCAAAATCTTGGAAATTTCAATAGGATTCATCATCACAAGCAGGAGCACTCCTTCAATCTCGTTTGAACTTGTAATGACACAATGTATAATAAATATAATATCAATACTGCTTTCTAGCCGTCATATTGGCAATTATGCACTAAAAAAATCCGTACTTTGTTGACATACCGGCACGAAATTATAAACAAATTCGTCATCAGATTCTGTTCCAGAATGAATTGGAGATAAATATTGGTTTAAAAGTTTGGCACACGGCCAATATTTTCATGGAAAAGGATGTTGATTATATCGATACCAACGATCAAATGGTACCTATTTCATCGAGCTCGAAGGGTGAAGGGGAAAATCAACCTCAGCCGGATTTGAACTCAGAACGTAAAGGCGGAGATAATGCCACTAAATATTTTGCTCGACGTGCAAACGATTCTGCTAGGTCACTGTCTTACAGGATAAAAAAAATTCAATTTATGTTAATATTACACGTAAAGACGGTGAGCTGGCAGAATCGTTACCGCGCCGGGGGACAAAGCTTAGCGGCATTTCTTCCGATTTTAGGTTCGGAGTTCAGATACAACCGGCATCTATTTTCCCTTTAATCATTTCGGGGTTGATAGAATAAGTACCAGTTGAACATTGGGCTGGATATAATCGACTTATGCCCTCCCCCGGCTCGCTGGCCTTGCACCAAATTTTGAATCCAATATTACACATTGAATCTGTTGTGTTGACGCCCTAGGCGAAGAAGTAGGATCTCCCAAGACATATAAATAAAGGTAGTCTGGATGTGGTATAGTGTTGAGTAACAGTCGAGCTGCACTTGTGTAGCGGTTTAGTAGAGATCATCCGAAGGTGCTAGATAGCAGTAGCGTTGAGCCATAACAGAATCCAATATTACACGGATATTCCTGGACAAGGATTCTTCTATCTTGGATGTGTTTAATAAATGCTAGGGTTACCCTAAAAGATAAATTCAACAACCGTAATGCCAAATGTATATTTTTTGGTTCTTTATGTAGCTGAAATACGATCGATGATAATTCAAATACGGTTTTATGCATACCACTTCTAAAATATTTCTTTTACGTGATCAAGTTCCATTAGCATGCTGTAAGCCATTTCTCTATCAAATGTGGATAGAAGAGTATTTATTGTCTTTATTGTCATATGGGGTTCATGACTCAAGCGATTTATGTACTTAAAGGTTTTTGAGCCCGGACATTCCAGACATTCATGGATGGATCACATTACCTCCTGTTCTCATGGCTGTGAATTATACATAGCTCATTACGAATATTCCCATTGATGCATTCTACATTTACCTTGTTGCTGTTGATTAGAATAATGATCCAATCTGCATTATGGAATCAATACCGAGCTAGTTGTATTTCCCTGCCACATGCTAGGTGCTTCAGCCAACTACATGGGTGTAAGAATTGCTTTTTGGTAGGTCTTGTTTTTAGTAACGAAAACTAATCCTTAGCACATTTCAAAGTATCAGTTGTAGCCCCGAGGAGAGTACTTTCATGTGTAAACTTCCGTCTACTAGATTGTGAATCCGTGAAAAAGTAATAAGGTTAATTCTTTCTCTTCTGATTAATAATAAATAAATGCCTCTAGCATATTAATAAAAAAATGATGGTTCAAAGTGTTTTATTTAGTCTATGGATGATGTTTTTGCGAAAATTATTTGATACGTTTTATCATATACGCACGCGCGCGCGCACACACACACTTGCATGCGCGAACACGCTCGCACATTTACGAAAACACATACATACTTGTAAGTACTAAAATGCACACACACTAAATCAATGGCACGATTGCGCATATATTTGCACACACTTTCAAGACAAACGAATTTAAAACAGCCGAGCGAACTCATCAATTATTTATATGCTCTATCTTGCAGTCTATATCAAAAGTTTTTCCGTCTTCTCTAAAATATGTATTATACGCTCTCTTCTAAATATATATTAATACATTTATATCAAGCCGCAATCTACTCTTATTAACATCTGCAACTTCATTACATCCGACACGACTTCAATTTCAATATTTACGATTCACTTCTATTTACTAACTTATCTATAATCAATAATATAATTTCAGCTACATATTTAATTTTATAAAATTTGAAATTCAAATAAACACCAAAGGTTAAATAAGCTTGCTACAATTCAGAATTTGTAAATTAAAGTCATTTATTGAAGCTATAGGGTCGGTAATATAGCTTGAAATTAACAAGTAATTGTGTTTGTTTAATAATTAATGTTGTGCTGTATATTTCGTTACAAATTTTAAACGTAACATATGTTTACTTGAAGGTGTAATCTGATGTATATATAATTAGAAATATTTATATTCATTCAATAGGATGGAGTTTAAAAGATATTTAGCTTCTTTTTGTTACATAATTTTTAGTCATTCGCTTATTCTGATCGCTAGATTTCATTGTTGTCTTGTTTACTTTACCGACGAAATATACCTAGGGGAAGCAGATCAAAAACATGCATTAATTCAGAGGATACAAAATTCCATAGAGGTTGACTTAGCTTTTCATCCTTGGGGCTCGATAAAATAAGTGCCTAACAGTTGAAAGCTGATGTCGATATAATCGACATCCTTCTACTCAGAATTGCTGGCCTTGTGCCCAAACTAGAAACAGATAATATTTTCTAACAATCGCACAAGGCCGGAAATGGTGGGAGAGGGTGATAGTCGATTACAATGATTCTAGTGTTTCACTGGTACTTAATTTATCGACCCCGAAAGGATGAAAGGCAAAGTCGACCTCGGAAGAATTTGAACTCAGAACGTAGTGGCAGACGAAATACCGCTAAGCATTTCGTCCAGCGAGCATTTCGTTCTACCAGCTCGCCGCCACTACAAACAAATAATGCTTTCTATTATAGGCACAAGGCTTGAAATTTAGGGGAGCGGGATAGACGATTACATCGACCCAAGCACTGAAATGGTACTCATTTTATCGACCCT
>NC_068981.1:13193538-13194453 GCF_001194135.2 Octopus bimaculoides
CCCAAACTAGAAACAGATAATATTTTCTAACAATCGCACAAGGCCGGAAATGGTGGGAGAGGGTGATAGTCGATTACAATGATTCTAGTGTTTCACTGGTACTTAATTTATCGACCCCGAAAGGATGAAAGGCAAAGTCGACCTCGGAAGAATTTGAACTCAGAACGTAGTGGCAGACGAAATACCGCTAAGCATTTCGTCCAGTGAGCTCACAATTCTGCCAGCTCACCGCCGCCACCAGAAATAGATGATACCGCCGAGATTGACTTCACCTTTTATCCTTTCGAGGTCAATGAAATAAGTATTAACGAAGTACTGCGGTGGATGTAATCGAATATTATCCCCTGATAATTCAGGTCAAATGCATTTAGTATAGGTGATATTTAACCATATGTTGTCTTTTGTTTCTAACAGATCGAATAATTATATAAACGCTGTCTTCTTTCATAATAACTCATTAATCATTATAAATATAACAATCAAACTTTCTACAAATTATACTCATTGAAAACCAGTCGGGAAAAACGTTACTGAGGAAATGAATTAAAAGCAGTAATAGTATCATTAGATGGAAACAATATGCTATTTACTGCCTACCATTTTCATTGTTACATTACGACGACATATATGTATTATCTATCTTTACTGAATGTTTGATTGGTTTTAATGTATCGAGGTCATTTGTCCAAACACTTCTGCTAATGGACTACGTTTCATGAGGAGGTGGATATAACGCAGTGTAAGCGCTTCACTTAACTATACCTTTCAAAGACTTTAATATCTGCGAGGTTCTCCAGCTAACCTTGCATGACAAAAGTAAGAGAAACGCACTATGACTCCCGACATTATCTACTTACCTACAAACCACTCTTTTTGTGTCTCTCTAATACACACACACACACACACACACACACA
>NC_068981.1:13194670-13200811 GCF_001194135.2 Octopus bimaculoides
ATATATATATATATATATATATATATATATATATATATATATATATATATATACAATACAAGAGGATTAGCATAATCGAATCAATACAATATTGAACACATGCCAAGAAACACATAAGTGACTAAAAACTCTGTCGAAGTAAGTATCACGACAAAATTTCGTTTTATGATAGGAAGGAATTCATACCGTTCAAGCACGCGGGCGTTCTAACAGAAACCTGGACAAGGCACGTTAATATCTTCTCATTTCTAATCTGAAGTATCTTTGTAGTTATTTAGCAATAAATCTGTGCATTACTGAATACATTAAACATGAGGATGCGGCGGCTCAGTCAAGCTATATTTTGTGTTTTCCTTATCACTTAAAGATCTTCATTTATTTTATGTTGAGACTGATTTATGCATATGTTGTCCAAAAATTTTAATGGTTATTTAAATTCTCAAGAGAAACCCGTCATATACATATTCGATTTCTACGTGGAAGATTAACCCGATTTCAAAATACGATGACTGAATGTCTGGATGTGTTCCTGTACTTTTGTACTGATTAGCGTCAACACTGCTTTTGACGATTTCCAGACAGATTCAGAACTTTTCAAACTTGCTGGACGTAAAGCTGCGCTTCGTTGATTATGACAAGCTAAAATATCCTATTCATATATTTTATGCATTTACACACGCACACGCGCGCACACACACACACGCACACACACGCACACATAGATACATACATATGTATATATACACATATACAGACATACATACACACACACACACCGACATATATATATATATATGTATATATATATGTGTGTGTGTGTGTATATATATATATATTCATTTATTCTTTTACTTGTTTCAGTGATTTGACTGCGGCCATGCTGGAGCACTACATTTAGTCGAACAATTCGACCCCAGGATTTATTCTTTGTAAGCCTAGTACAGAATTCAACACAATTAAAGAAACCATCGTTAAAATTCAGGATTTATTTTCATAACAACGAATTTCCCACAATTTGATGACTTAAGAATGTTGAACATTTTGAAAGCGTAAATGAGTGATTCAAAGGAATGCGTGAGAGAATAAATTTGTTGGAAAATGCTAAAGTTAAGAATATATAGGTATTATTGAACTACTGTGGTAGAGTTTTAAAATTTCGTGAGCTAATATTCCTTGAAAAATGTAGAGATCATATTGAGGATCAAGTGAAATGGTGCCATCGATCTATACGCGCTCTGGAAGAGAAATATTAGAGACGATAGAACTTAACATGCCAGATTGTTTATTATTAGGGTATGGCATTGCGTGTACACTAAACAAAAAAGAAATGAAATAAGTGAAAATTACGTTTCTTTTCACGTTGATATATAATTTTGTTCAATTTCAAGGTTAAGTATAACAATTTTCTAAACATTGCCTTTTTTAAATTTTTTAAGAAAGTTAAAATTTAGTTAACTTTCAAAAAGCAAGACTTTCTGATAAAATCAAAATTTTATCAAAGGAAAGCGTTGTTGGGATACATAGCCACTTGCGCAAATCCTCAGCATAACTTCTTTGCATAAATTCAATTAAATATGAAAATAGCAATAGAAAAATGTCTAAATTCAGGCCAGCGTTTTTTTTTTTTTTATGCGAAATAGTACTTGGAATCAATAGTCTGATATAACTTGTAGGTTTTTCCTATTTTATAATTATTCTTGTTTCGCTCGCAAATTATTACCTGAAAATGTTAGGCTTTTCAGTTTCCACATGAGTCATCTTTGCAAAAACTTTTTTTTTCCTCCGAATCTAGTGAGTCATTCTTTCAATGTCAGCTCGACAGATAATGTATAGAAAATACATTCTGGAAATAATAAATATATATTTTACATATATATTTAGTCGTGTGTATCTCATCAAGCTGAGTCTCACTCATCTCAGTATATTTATGACTTAGTTTCTAAAATATATAAAAAATATACCTTAGTTTACATGATGTAAATTTTACAGCTAAATATTAACTAAAATTAAATCTATACTATATATTTGAACTGACTGCCTCTGAAAGGATGATAAATTATATACCTAGAGATTACGATATGAATTCAGATATATATTTCCGCATTCATATGAATGATATATCCACGTTTAATTATACATGCTTGAATTCTAATACTAAGAGTTACTGACTTTTACCAATATAAATTTCAGCTGCTTTCATGTATATGATAGTAATTAGAAGATGCTGGTGTCACATACATAATGATATACTAGTAAGATCCTATTATAAGAACTAACAAAACCACCACACCGGAAGTGCTTACAATGATGTCTCCAAATATACATTGTATCCACATGAAATGTTAACGTGCATTTTTCGGCAACTGTTACAATATATTATACTTTAATCTCCAGACAAACAGAAACCATGCGTGGTTTCAATTTCCTGTTGCTGTGATGCTTAAAGACATAGGCAATACAATTTCTAATATCAGCACAACATTTGACTTTAGTTCTAAACACCTTCAGCTATAACCTAGACCAAATAACAGTATATTCCACATTCTGTAGGCTCAAAAAATAAGACAATATGAAAATTATCTAAACGTGACACTAAGTGAATTTCAGTGTTAATTTCCGATTCTCGTATGTTGTGAATACGAATACAAACGATAGTTAAATTGCCTTAATCCAATAGACTGCATGAAGCAAGTACTAATGATTAATTACTTAACAATATTAACTCCACATAATACAGCAATCGTTTGCCTGAAACGTTTCTCAAACAACATTCATAGAAAGAATACAGGGTAGCAGAATGTGTATAGTGCTGGATTCCAAAGCGTGAAATGATGTATGCGCCAGCGTGTGTGTGAGTGTGTGTGTGTGCGCGCGCGCGCGTGTGTGTGATTGTGTGCGCGTAGGATGTAGGTCTTGTGAATGTGTTTATGCGTTTTTGTAGGTGGGAAAATTACAGAGTCGTTAAAGTGTGGGTGAGATGGCCCTGCGTTATTCGTTTCAAATTTCTATCTGGCCAGTTCAAATTCCAAAGGTGTTTATTACCTTTCATATTTACGGAATGAATAAATAAATAAATTTCCACTCCTAGACAAGGGTTGGTTCTTCTCCTTACTTATTTTTTGTTTGCTATGTTTTACTCTCTTCTTGACACTAAGCCTCTCACCTTCGGGCGACAACCTATACTTTGGAACCAAGTTGCCTATTCTTAATTTGTCTAGAAAAAGTGTATACTAAATTCGTCAAAAGTTTGAGACATGTTACGAAGAGCATTTCTATGACCATATTGGAGAGCATAACGTCAAATATTCCTCTTCAAGGAGGAGAAGTAACTGTCACCTGAATACCATAATCCCTCGATTATCACGGATGTTACGTTCCAACTACTTCCCCTGCGATAAGTGAAACTCCGTGGAGCAGAAACAGTACTGTACTGCATATCTTTCTAATTATTTTTTATAATTGGTATACATTTCATTATAAATGCAGAAAAATACCACAGAGGAATTTGACATGAGCTTAAATAACAAACCGCGATAGATGAACCACGGTAGGCGCACCGTGATAGGAGAACCGCAATATGGCGATGCATTACTGTATATTTTCAGAAATACGTGCAAATTAAAATATTATTCTCCAGAGTTTGGCAGTTGTACAAAACTTAGAAGAATCAGGATCCTCATTGACAATGTTTCCCACAAATTTTCTTTATATGATATGTCTGGAAACTCTACATTACCTACATAGTTTACAGAAATATTATATGAGCAAAACCACAAATTACCTGTATGCCGAGGTGCATGAATTTGTGGTTAGGATGCTTGACTCATGATAGTAAGTTTGTGGCTTCGATTCCTTGATTGAAGGATGCTGTGTGTTCTGTAGCATAACACATTATTTCACTTTGTTCCGGTCCGCTACACATATGTATGTGTGTGTGGAAGTTAACTTTTACTCTTGCCAGCATACACTTCGAAGTCACTGCAAATATTTTCTTCATAAACATTAACCAATGGACACATACACTCAATACCTCTCTCTCACACACACACGTAAACTCGCATACGTATGTATTTATCCTACATATACCGCACAGACTGGATTCACCTAGCCTAATTGTTAGAGCAGCGGACTCGCGGTCGAGTGATCGCGGGTTCGAATCTCAGACCGGGCGATGTGTGTGTTTATGAGCAAAACACCTAAGCTCCACGCGGCTTCCGACAGCAAGTAGTGCTGAACTTTGGCACAATTGTCTCACTCTTTCATCCCGCATGTAGCAACTCACATGCGACGGACCGGCGTTCTGTCTAGGCGGAGAACCTATACGTCAATGAAAACGGTAAACCGGCATTTATGAACCAGGGATGGCTCGATAAGGAACAAACAGTATAATACTGAACAGAAACTGATTAAATACCACAATTTTTTTACATGGCCACGGACAAAATTTGTTAATAAAATGTTATCTCTATATTAGAAGTATCGTAGGACTCCATCGTTCATGGCTGACCATGGATGATGTCATCCATCCGTTCAGTTGTCCATTCAGTTTTTGCAATGTCTCCTGTGGCTGTAGAGACCGATGCGAGTGTGGCAATCTCGTTTGCAGAGGTCACGCCTATATGTTGAATCCGGTCTGTTGGCTGTCATTTCTTTTGTGCGGGCTCGGTTTTCAGCTGCCGGCACCCTAAAATTCTCTTCGCCGGTCTGCAGTTGTTTGTGAAGAGTGTCTCTCAAGCTGGTACGGCCGGCTGCGAGATCCTCCCAGGAATTGGTGTTGATGCCAAGTGCCTTCATATGCTTCCTGCACACGTCCCTATACCTCAGCTTCGGGCGGCCAATGTTTCTCTGCCCTGCGACAAGCTCTCCCTTGTCATTAGAAGTGTATATATGTGTGTGTGTGCGTGTGTGTGTGTGTGTGTGTGTACATGCAACTCTCCATTCGGATATTTCTCTTTTCTCATTCTTGTTCAAATCATGCAACATTATCTGGCCATGAATGTGTTCTACTTGTCTTTTTGTATAAGTGTACAGACCATGGCGCCTGGAGATATGGTAGAACCATTGACATGCTGATGTACATTGAGTCAGAAACAAATGCCCACGACTGACCTCTAGATAAGTAATCTCTGCTTTTTCTTAATCACGTATACTTTTGGGGAGAATTTTTGATCTTTGAGATTATTTATCCTTCTCGAGTGGAGCTGGCTTTAATCGTCAATTGATAATAACGGCATATATTCTAAAGGCAGAGACAGTTTTAATACAGGAAGAAATTATTATCTATGGCATTTGATATATCTATATTTGCGTAAGTTATTCTAATACCTGTCACTGGATCCTTACACTTTATTTTTCTTAGCTCACTTATGTCTAAGTTATGCCGATTCTTTAAAATTCTAGTTTCCCTGAAAAGTCATGTTCCATGTTTATTTTAAAAAGTGAACAAGTTAGATATATTGGTAGTATATGGGATTCCTCTTGTGGCATAGAGACTCATAGGGCTGCTTTCCTGGTTTCCGTGACGTACATATTTTTTCCCACCCTTGTCCGGATGGCATCCGTCGCATGAAACTGGTTTTACATTTAAGTAATCATTTTATATCGTATAAATTATGCTTATTTACTTTTTTTGCAATGGAAACCTCACGTAAATAATACTAATATTTGCACAATTTCTATTTGTGCATAATGATTTTTTTTCGAGCCTGCTGTATTATCTTGCACTGCCATCAACATTTAAGAGAAGATGTAGCATTAATTAAAAATTATTGCTTAATTATGGTCACAAGTTTGTAATAAGAATATATGTCACATGGAATGCAGAATAATTTCAATGATAGTGTACAGTTTCAAAGCTTTAATGAATTCGGAACGTATTTTAGACACTCACCCAATGCCTTTGTGTGTGTGTGTGTGTGTGTGTGTGTGTGTGTGTAAATGAGGTGTTATATATTTTGTTTCGTTTTAGCGTCGATGTTAATTAACTATGTAACAGAATGCTTGATTGCGGCGATAACTATAATGAAACTTGTATTTAATTAATAAATGAAATGTTCTCATATTAAGATATATTTCAATATACCTCTAAACCTTTTTGCCATTCTTCTTCTTCTTCTTCTTCTTCTTCTTCTTCTACTTCTC
>NC_068981.1:13200821-13201758 GCF_001194135.2 Octopus bimaculoides
CTACTACTACTACTACTACTACTACTACTACTACTACTACTACTACTACTACTACTACTACTACTAATACGACGACGACGACGACGACGACGACGACGACGACGACGACAACGATTATTACTACTACATCTAATACTAGTTTGTCATTCCTTTCTTCTTCATATTTTAACCCATATTCAACTTCTCCCGCATCTTATTTTTAATTATTTCATCTCTACGGGTTATGAAGCTGCAAGCTACACCCTTAGAAGTCTTACACATTTCACACACTGTTTGTAGTGCCAAACAAAGACACTGTTCGTATATCGAGGGAATTCATATCGATACGCAGTTTCTTCAGCTAACCGTTTGAATTTACGCAACTGTTGCTAAGAGGACAATTACAATTTATAAACTTAGGCATTTACTTCAGTTCCAGAAATTTTCAAATAGGTTTTAGTCCAATTAATCTTTTTTAGATCCTACTTTTATAACAGACGGTAAGCAACAACGATTTGGTCTCACACACTTGCCCCCACTGCGTCAAGAATAATTTCAGATATTATTATCACTTTTGAAGCAGTGAACAGACAGAATCGTTAGAGTGCCAGACAAAATGCTTATATGATTCTTTGTATGTATATGTGTTTGTATGTATGGAGGAATTTCAACCATGTTTCGTGGTCTGCTACCACAACAGCTCCTTTATAGGATCCAGTTAGCTCAAGACATCATCAGTAGGAACCACGTCCGGTTTCGGCCCCTACTCCTCTACCGTTTTGACGTGGCGGGGCCCCTCCTTTCGGAGGTGTCTTCAGCTCTGGTGTTGGGTGCATGTCTTCTTTCTTCTATTCCCTGGCCTCTTCCATGCAGCATCAACGAGTGTCAGCGTCCGACTGATCGTCATGTCAAGTTCCCCTTTTTATATCTGCTTCAATATGCCTATCATGACTACCCG
>NC_068981.1:13201789-13203509 GCF_001194135.2 Octopus bimaculoides
TGTATGTATATGTGTTTGTATGTATGGAGGAATTTCAACCATGTTTCGTGGTCTGCTACCACAACAGCTCCTTTATAGGATCCAGTTAGCTCAAGACATCATCAGTAGGAACCACGTCCGGTTTCGGCCCCTACTCCTCTACCGTTTTGACGTGGCGGGGCCCCTCCTTTCGGAGGTGTCTTCAGCTCTGGTGTTGGGTGCATGTCTTCTTTCTTCTATTCCCTGGCCTCTTCCATGCAGCATCAACGAGTGTCAGCGTCCGACTGATCGTCATGTCAAGTTCCCCTTTTTATATCTGCTTCAATATGCCTATCATGACTACCCGCCTGATGAGATTATATCGAGTACACGAATAGCAACCATATGTGCGAGACATGGTAATCATATATCAAGATAAACAGAGCATGATTTTGCAGTGGGGCCAAGTTAGAATTTTCTTCAGATCAAGTAGCCATCCCGCTCTAATGATACCTAAATGAAAGTTGACTGGAGAATAAGGCTTGTTTGACAAGACGTCCCTGTTTCCAGAGGTGAATTATTCAAGCCCTATACTGCTTCCTCCCTCAATACTCCTGCTCTTGATCAGAGATGCACAAATCGTAAGCGACTAAGTGACGTGCTCGACCGGTTAACGTCAAGCAACTGAGATATTGAACAGAATATTTGTTGTGGCCCATCATTTATACTAAGACAAACATGCACATTGTAATACAGCCAATCAGTTAAGACCAGAAGTCATGAGATCCTTTGTCGTGTGCTGCATGATAATGATGATGATGATGATGATGATCATCATCATCATCATCATCATTTTTATTATTAATATTAATATCATTGTCCTTGTTATAAACGTCCTAATCACCATCATCAAAAGCAGCGTCATCGTTCTTGTGGTCCGTGGTGATTCTCTTAATGATGCTATTTGCAAAATACTTGAGTGGATGAAGCGGCGACTCGGCGGAATTGTGAGCACACCGTACAAAATGTTATCCGGCATTTCGTCCATCATTTCGTTCTTCTTTTGCCGAGTTCGATTTAGCCTTTCGTCCCGACGGTATCGATCAGATGATTACCACTTCCGCAGTGTCATCGATGTAATGGACTACCCCGCCCCTCAAAACTGCTGGCCTTGTGCAGTATATTCGTATGGAGGCTTAGCAAGATTGAATGTTAGACTAAATATCTTGTGGTACTTTGTTACGGCCCTTCATCATTTTATCACAATGGTCGACTTTGTATTATTTCGATTGAAAGCTCTCTAGTTTTGTAACTACACTAAAAACTATTATTAGAACGAATATATTTATCATTTTTTTCGAGAATCTGAAAACGAGAAAATAATAATAATTTGTTTGTTCACAAAATAATTAATAAATTGGTCTCAATTATATACATTATACCGTCTATCACGATTCTGTTACGTCATTATTATGATAAATTTTGCTTTAACTTTACTACGTTGTAGAGTATAAAAGGATATTTGAATAATAATAAAAATTAATAACTGAATTTAGCAAATTTTATGTGACAAATACGTATTTAATTTTGCAAATTTACCACTATTTACCAAACAGCTACTTATCAGGAAATAATTTCTGTTGCTTTCAAAGAAATTTATGTACTTATTTATTGGTTTAAAATCTCTCAAGTAGTTATAGCGAAAATTATTTCACTAAATTAATGATTTAATATATAACGCCCGCGTATTGAAAATGCATAC
>NC_068981.1:13203609-13205761 GCF_001194135.2 Octopus bimaculoides
ATATGTGTGTGTGTGTGTGTGTGCGTGTGTGTGTGTGTGTTTGTGTGTGTTGTGTGTGTGTGTGTGTGCGTGCGTGCATATATTTGTGAGTATGCGTGTGTGTGTGTAGATAGATTGGATAAAGCTCGATATAGATGTATGTATGAGTATGTATAAGTAATCGAGGGTGAGGTGAAAGGTCATAGGTTAATTATGAAGAAGTTATGCTACGTCTGTGAAATATTGTATGAATTAATTTCAGCACCTCTTATTAATAACTGCATTGTTTCTTTCCAGTTAAACAGATATTTTTAGTACTCTAGGCACAAGGCCCAAAATTTTAGGTGAGGAGTTCAGTCGATTAGATCGATCCCAGTACGCAACTAGTACTTAATTTATCGACCCAGCAATGCTGAAAGTCAAAGTCAGCCTCGTCGGAATTTGAGCTCAGAGCATAAAACAGACGAAATACCGCTAAGAATTTCGTCCGGGGTGCTAGTTAAAGAGATATCTGATTGTTGATTGTAGATTTCAGATTTAACTAATAATGACTTCTCTTGTAAATAGTGACAACATTTGGCATTGTGGCATTATCGAATTAATGCAAAAAAATGGTTTAGCCACCGAGAACATTCGTTCTGACAAGGTTCATACAGTAGGGGATGATGACACTCCAGGTTTGTCAACAGTGCAAAAGTGGGAAACCAAATTTAGGAGGGGAGGAAGACTGTTGAGGATAGCCCAACGCCTGACACTGTCACTGCCAATGAAAACATTAAGCGCGTTCATAACATGGTGTTGAATGTGAGGCGATTGACTACAAATCAAATAGCTAATGCTCTTAGAATATCCCGCGAGAGAGGGAAGAATAATATGCACGATGGACTTGGCATGAATTTGGCATGAAGAGGATGCCACGTCTTCTGACAGAGGTTGATCATATAACAGGAAAATCTGAAACTGCTTGAGGCAGATACAGCTGGTTTCTTTGAATGTTTCCCAACCAAGTATGAGTGTTGGGTTCGTCACGTTTGAGACAGAGAAAAATAGACAGTCCATGCAATGGAAACACCCCCATCTCAACTTGGCTTCAAAGAAAGCCAAGTCGATTCCTCTGTAAGGAATGTAATGGCCTCAGTTGTTTGTGATGAAATAAGTGTTGTACTTACTCTTTTACTTGTTTCTGTCATTTGACTGTGGTCATGCTGGATCACCACCTTTTGTCGAGCAAATCGACCCCATGACTTATTCTTTGTAAGCCTAGTACTTATTCTATCGGTTTCTTTTGCCGAACATTAAGTTACGGGGACGTAAACATACCAGCATCGTTTTGTCAGGTGATGTGGGGGCGACAAACACAGATACACAAACATATACACACATACATATATATACATATATACGACGGGCTTCTTTCAGTTTCCGTCTACCAAAATCACTCACAAGGCTTGGTTGGCCCTAATCTATAGTAGAAGACACGTGTCCAATGTGCCACGCAGTGGGACTGAGCCCGGAAGTATGCGGTTGGTAGGCAAGCTACTTACCACACAGTCACTCCTATCACTATTTTCAAAAATGTCACATCATCAATGGAGAATAATATGCGAACTTGCTGAGGTAGTTACGAAGATCTATCAAAAACCAAGCGCCCAGAAAAACAAACGAAATAGGTTTTGTTTCAACAGAACTATCTTCAGCACACGCGCCTTTGGTTTCAATGATTCCTGTTCGCGAGTGTGTCTTTGAACTGGTTGATAACCATCTCTATTCTCTCAATGTGGCCCCATCTGTCGATCATCTGTTCCCCAATATGAAAAACACATGGTTCTAAATCAGTATTGCGCTGATGAAGACGTCATATCTGTTGTTGACATTTTTGACAAAAAGGATGAAATCTTATTCACCAATGGGATCCAAGAAAAGCAAAACAGATGGGAGACATGTGTGGCTAGCGAGGGAGATAATGCTGAAAAATAAACATCAGATGATCAAAATATACCGAAAATTCCACAAAGAGATTAAGACAGAGGTTTTACGTTGCGTAAAATACCAGGAGAAGGCTTCCACCAAGTACTTAATAAAGATGCGTTCTGTTCAGAAAGTTCTTAGTGATTCTTCAGTTTAATGTTAAATTTCCCCCACCTCTCTCTCTCTCATTATACATACACACACA
>NC_068981.1:13206031-13209419 GCF_001194135.2 Octopus bimaculoides
ATGTTATTTATATTAATATATGATTGAATGCCACGCATCCTCTTCCAAGTACTTTTATCGTAATACTTCTGATACTCTGATACGCACTCTATACACTTTCGTTTTTCTCTCTTTCTCTCTCTGATTCATTTACCTCCTCTTCTCCCACTATTCTATCCTATTACTCTGTCACTCTTTCTCGCTCACTCCTCCTCCCTTGCTCACGTGGCTTACACGTGACTATCGGTTATTCTTCTTTCTTCTTCAATCTTGTGTTTCTTTCTTTCTCTCCGTTGTGGTTGGAATAGGGAAGACATGCACTTGTCTGTCTCTTGTCCAAGCATAGCTTACGCGTTCGACACCAAAAGCTCGTTTAGGCTTAGCAGCCCTTCCTGTTTGTTTTCACTGTGCTGTTTGTGTTACCAATTTTGACCCACCGCAAAATCCCATATGTTATTTAATTTTCTTTGCGTAAGTAACAGTGTTATCGAAAGCGTATATTGTTGTTAAATATTCGAATCACGAGACTAGAAAAAATAGCCAACAACTGAGGAGGGGTCGTTCTTTATGTTGCTTGTTTTGTTTTCCATTTGTGTCATTGGTTGTTCGAAAAAATAGTTCATATTCCAAGTACTCGTACTTCGTATTTTTTGTTGTACACGTTTCGTAACGTCCTGTGCGCCCATATATATATATATATATACATACGTATAGATGTAAGCATGTATATAAGCATATATATATATGTATATGTATATATATATATATATATATATATATATATATATATATATATATATATATATATATATATTATATAATGTAATGTCTATATACATGTATATAATATATAATATATATGTATGTGTGTATGTGCCTGAGTGAGTTTTTGTGTATGTGAGTATTTGTGTGTGTGTGTTTGTATTGTGTATGTGTGTGTATTGTGTATGTGCGCGCGTATTTGCATTTGTATATGTATCTTATCGAAATAAATATACAAAACATGTCATGACTGACGTGTAATGTAATTCCTAAAATATCATAAAATTTCTAGACAAATTTTAAACGTCACAAGTGTGTATAGTTATTGGGACTACATTTAAAATATATATAATTTCATATTCCGTAGTCTAGAAGCAGTTGTAAAAGCTCTAATTTGTTATTTTTTTCTAAAAAAGACATGAATATTTCAAATTGAATATGCTGGTGAAACCCTTAATCAGTTTAATAGCTATAGTAATTAATAAGTATAAGATTCCATTTTATAGTTTATCTTAAATAATATTTTGAAAATAAAGTGTTTTCATTTTTATTCTGGATTTTATCTTTTTCAAATTCACTGAAAGTTGAATACCCAAATTCAATTCCAATAAAATGAAATTAAGATGTAGATTATATTGAAATATCCTTTCTTTGATCTTTTGACTGGAAAAAATTGTCTGCGCCATCACAGTTACTACTTTTCTCTCGAAGGATTCGTTTTATAAATAATTTCTTTATGATATATTCGTAGATCTTGGATACACCGAACGGTTGTGTTTAATGTCACTATATAATATAGATGAAAGGAGTAATATTTTTAAAATCCGTTCTTTCATAAAACCCCATAAAACCCCATAAAACTACTCGGGTGTAGTATAAGAATTTTTTTAGTTGTATACTGAAAAAATTCTGTTGGTGGCGAAATCAAATTTATTACAAATAACATACTATAACCTCATGGCAAAATTTTGTATATCGTAAATATTCATGAAACTTTTAAATTTGGAATTGCATGAATATTAAAACTTGGCAAGCTGCAAAAATCAAATAATATATATAAAAAAAAAAAATGGATCGTGTGATAAGAAAATTAGTTGCAACGATGTCTGTTTTATCTCGGTATGTGATTTAATGCAAATGGTGTAAACACTGCAATATAAATGATCTGCCGGTCATATACTACTATCTAGAAAGTTACACCACTTTGTGAGAGAATACTTCTAGTGGACTTGCCAATGGTCACCCTGCAGGAAACGAGAAAGTGAAATAAAGAGATTATCCAAGTTAGATTATTATATTTCACATAAGCTTATACGGGTGAAACACATTGCTTCTGGACTGTGACGTAATCTTAAATAATATTAAGAATTTAACTGATCACTGATCTCAACATGTACGCTAAAATCATTAGGAATAAATATCCATATATTTCATATGCTATTTTAATTACTAACATTCTGTCAGATCAATCCCCATAAGATTTTTGAAGGAAGAGAGTTAGATGGAAGTAGAGAGTGACACTAATGATACAAAACATTATATACGCATGCTATTTAAAGTAATCGAAGCACGAGAATAAAATCATGGACAAACAATTTAAAGAGTATATAATGAGCTAATAAGATTAAAGAAACAAATTGTCAATAAAATGCTGTAAATGGGATGCCATGGATATTAGCAGAAATGATTAATGATGGTAGCAGAAGGAAAGTAAAATATTAAAATGAAGAATTCCGCCAACGATATTTACTAAATACTAACACAATTTAATGAGTAGAGTTTCTCCGTAGATTATGGTCCTAAGAATATGCTCCATTGTTGTGCCTTGTTCGTGGAGTTAATTTCTTCCAAAGACGACATTAGACGGGTTTAGTACAGAAATTACGCGCTGATTAGCTCTGTACCAAATGCTACCTGACAGACTACTAATTGTTTACCACTCTTAGAGATTGTGTTATTTTGCATATCTCCTGGTCAACTAAATAATCCCTTCTAATATAGGCACAATACATGCCATTTTGTAGGAGAGTTGCTAGCCGGGTACATCGACTGGTAGTTATTTTACTGACCTCGGAATGATGAAAAGCAATGTTGACTTCGGCGAAAGTATAATTAAAAACGTATAGCTGGAAGGAACAAAAGTTGTTATGTATTTTGCTTGGCATGCTAACGAACACAGCAGTGGATTGCCTTATTTGAAGTCGAAATTTAATAGATTAATAAATAATGAAATTAGGAATCAATATTATTCAATGATATTACTAAATAATATCAATTTCAAATAGTGGTCAGCATACTTAAAAAAACTTCCAGGGACCGCATCGATTTGACGTCTATTTTTAGCATACAAGGCATCTATATAGCGATCTCTCATATGGTTTAAATGAATAAGTTAAATAATTAAAATCAAGAAATTTCAATAGAAGACCGTAGTGTAATCCATACAAATATATATATATATATATTTCACTTGTGTAAATATTTCGAATAATTACAAAATATATATCTACTGCTTCACCAATTTCAATGAATTATACTTCGTCTAGACTTGAAATATGTACTTTAGTGAATCATTGGAAGTTCAGTACCGCAAGAGTATGCAAAAACACCCGCACACAAACACACGAACTTTTACGCATATATATAT
>NC_068981.1:13210246-13211329 GCF_001194135.2 Octopus bimaculoides
ATATAAAAGAAGTTTGAAAACACCACTATATAAAATAAATTTTAATTTATAATTTTCTCAGAGATATGTAACATGTTTCGGTTCTTGAAAAAACGAACCTTATCAAAAATACATATTTAAAAAAAAATGTAATTAAGAGAAAAGTTCATAATTGTTTCTTACTAGTGTCAACGTAGTCCACGTGGGAACGTTTTTTGTATGGGTACATAATGGCTGTCTAGTGCGTTGACATGAATCGTTGGTTGGAGTAGTAACGAACTGGGCCTTTCATCGTTACAAATAATAGTTCATGTTCCATGTACTCGTGCGTCGTATTTTTTGTTGTACATGTTTCATGACGTCCTGTGCAAACGTATGTTTATGTATATATATATATACGTATAGATGTACGTAGGTACAGTACATATATGTGTGTGTATATGCATATATATGTATATGTATATATATATATATATATATATATATATACTCACGTATAGGAACCGTTGTTTATGTGCTGATATCTCACTCAATAATATACATTGTTTAGAGAGCATATATATTATACATCCTACTTATAAAAGATTTTGCTTTCGTCGACCATTGACATCATTGATTCGATGGTAGTTATTCTACTTAAACATTGTAGACATTATCAGGGGAATATCATAGAGAAAGAGATATTAGTATGTCTTAGTACTGGTATTAACAACTAAAACCTTATATGAACCTTTTAGTATATAAATGGAATCTTGTAACACTGCACTATAACTTACACGTTATATGTATATATATATACATATTACTCATTATATATATATTTTTTTCAAATAAATATATATATATCTAATATGTGTATATATATGTTTTTCTATATATATACGCAATCTGATATATGACCGATGTTGGACTCCTCATTCGCATAATCACCGGACTTGGAGCTTAACTATATTCAGTCTATAGCACTTACTCAACATTACCTAACAACTTTGTGTCTTCTTGACAACATTATCTCTCTTAACCTATATATATACATATATGCATATATATATATATATAAATATATGCATATACATATACATACATATATATATATATGTATAT
>NC_068981.1:13213011-13219325 GCF_001194135.2 Octopus bimaculoides
GAGAAAGAAGTTGGGTAGGAGCAAAGTATGTGTCAGAGCAAGAGAGAAGAGGAGAGGTGGGTTGGAGTGAAAAGAAGAAGGCGTCAGGTGAGGGGAGGAGAGGAGGACAGTTACACGAGGGGACGAGGAGATTTAAACGAGGAGACGAGGAGAGTTAAATGCGGAGACATGGGATTTGAGCCCGTGTGGCGCAAATGAGTGAAGAAAGAAGATTAATTCCTTTTCAGGGCGAGGGAATGAGTCTGGATGGTCCCTGTGCAAATATAATCCGAACACAGCCAGGTGTTGTTGTGAATGACCGGTAGAGCAGAAATGACGCTAGAGCGGGGTGTCATTGCTGAGTCTGATGTCTCGGAGATGCTTCGCGAATCGGTCAGCCAAGCGGCTTTCGGTTTGACCGATGTAGAGAGAAAAACAGAAAGAGCAGTTAATGACGTTTCTAGAAGTGCAAGTAAAAAAGTCGGTGATGGGTGTCTGTGAAGATGGCGGTGTTGGAGGGGTAGGAGCAAGTGCGGCAGTTGGGTCGGGGCAAAGGAACGAGCCAGGTTGAGAGGTGGGGTTAGGGAAGAAACACTGGACCAGGAGGTCTCGAAGGTTGTGGGCTCGTTTGATGGAGTATGGTTAAGTTGTGGAAGATGTGCAAGGACTAGGGTGTTGGACTGGAGTCGCCGGAAGGCTTGGAGAATGATGCGTTGGAGGAATAGGGTGGAGGGGTGGTAGGTGAGGTGATGCGCGAATTGGTTAACGGCAAGGCGGGTGCGGGAAGAGAGTGGAAGTGCACAGTCTACGGAACGTGCTCTGGCAATTGGTGTGTGGATAGTGGTGAGGGGATATCAGCCATGAGTTGAGACTGAGTCTGAAAGTTGTGGTTGTCACTGGAGAGCCTGCGCAGAAAGAGAAATTGAGAGTAGGACATGGAGAGCTTGGTGCGGGTACGGTGAGAGGAGGAGGATTTAATGTAGGAGTGTATATTTAATGCAAATCCTCATATACATATATATTCACAAATATGTACATACTTATCGTTATTTATATTCGACGATAAAATCTTAACTATCCAGAAAAACAATATGACCAGCACATTGTTTTCGTGAAGTATAAATAATATTGCTAATGCTGAAGCATTTAATGTGATAGGTACTTCATGAAGCATGTATATTATATAAATTATATATATATATATATATATATATATATACATCCATACATACACATAAACATATACAGACATTCACACGCATGCATACATACATATATAATACATACATACATACATGCATGCATATAAGCTCAGCTTATATAAATATTAATTCAAATCATATATTTACTTTACTTTGTTCTTACGCTCATGTGTTACATCTTGTTGGAATCTGTCTTTTATAACACAACGTAAAAGCGACATTATTCCCGGTTGTGAGAATAGTAAAACTGCTGTTGCTTTGAGAAGTAATTATCGTTAAAAAAATCAATATCAATTACATTTACAATGTGTAAGGGTTCCGAAGATTCCAGAATCCCGGCTTGTTGATTTATTATTATGTTCGACATTTGTGTCGTTATAGTTAAAGTTCAACTTGCACTACACGGTTCGTGCAAAATCTCCTAAAAAGGAACTAAAGTTGTCATAATTCAATTTTCTTCAAATATTTACAGCCTTCATAGAAAAATTGTTTAGAAAACTTCACTTTCACTCAGATTACATACAATATCGATGGCGAATTCCATGAACTGAATACAACAGAATTCAGGAGAAGAGTGAAAATAAACGCAACGGTAAATATGATCAAAGTGATACAATTATCAACAATTATAATACAGTTTATTACTCCCACTTATACAAATGGTCAAACAGATCATAAAACAGTAAATTAATTTGGACTAGGAAACCTCTGAAAGTAAGTCTAATTTTAACAGAACAATGACCCTTGATACTGGTTGCGTTCTTTCATGAAAATTTCAATTTACAAACTCAGTTGGTCATTGCTAAATCAAATAATCGTTCAATTCTTCATCGTTTGATTGTTAGGCCTTTTGTGAGGTTTCATGCTTCATTACCAAATGAAATTGTGGGGATACATCAGTGGTTGTGAAACTCAACCTTAATTGTATCAAAAGTTTGAAGGCGAGTTTGGATTATCTCGTCGGAAAGACAACAGACAAAGATGGAAGTAAAGAAGTTAGAATAGTATTCTGAAAACTGAAAAGGAAATAAATGACAATAATAAGATATATAGGCCAACCTTAGTACCCATTGCAGTCCTTGATACCTGTGTGTTGGTATTATTATCAAAATTCAAAAAGTTATTTTGGGGGATAAACTTAAGGCCTTCGATGATAAATTCTTTTTTTTTATTCTTTCCGGGACCATATTGGGGTGGATATTTTTCTAGCCAGAATTTAATGGCTTCCAGTCCATATTGATGTGGGATCGTAGTGTAAAGGCTTATTACATCAAAGGAGACAATGAAAATGTCTTTATTGGTATGTTTGGGGAGATGATTTAGTAAATCCAGGTCATCTCTTTACAGCCTTCATAGAAAAATTGTTTAGAAAACTTCACTTTCACTCAGATTACATACAATATCGATGGCGAATTCCATGAACTGAATACAACAGAATTCAGGAGAAGAGTGAAAATAAACGCAACGGTAAATATGATCAAAGTGATACAATTATCAACAATTATAATACAGTTTATTACTCCCACTTAAACAAATGGTCAAACAGATCATAAAAAAAGAATTTATCATCGAAGGCCTTAAGTTTATCCCCCAAAATAACTTTTTGAATGTTGATAATAATACCAACACACAGGTATCAAGGACTGCGATGGGTACTAAGGTTGGCCTATATATCTTATTATTGTCATTTATTTCCTTGGTATGTATTTTGGTATTGGATTTAAGAGGATATCGGTAAAGTCACCTAATCTGTGTTTCACAGTTTGGGCCTGCCAAAATTGGATCAGTTTGAGATCAGTGGGGTGTGGTCCAGTTATGCAAGTTGAAGTGGACTTTTTGCAAGCTTCGATAATAATTTTGCTCTTGTGGGTTTATGGAAGCCCATAGAGGATGCTGGTTTTGTAATTAAAATTTCTTAGGTGGTCACATGTCTTTGCTGTTAGGTTATTTCGATGTTGGCAAATGAGTGTGTTTAATTTGGTAATTGTTCTTGTTTGTTGGTAGTTGACTACTCTTTCATAGTACGTAGTGTCTTGTAAGAGGTGAGATACAGAGTTTTTGTATTGTTCAGTATCCATAATGACGACAGTATTACCCTTATCTGCTTCTTTGATTGTGATGTCATGATTGTTTCGTAACTCATGGATGATTTTCCATTCGTTTTTACTGGTACTGGGTTTGGGTTTAGGTTCTGGAAGTTCGCTATAAGGAAAGTTTGAAATGTAGTCACAACATTTGTCAAAAGTTTTGTTTCTGCCTTTTGTGGGATTATAATTACTCTTGTTACGAACCATTGATTCGCCGCTCTTAATTTCTTTGTCAAAAAAATCCTCTGTGAGGCGTAATTTTCTGCAAAAGTGAGACATCAACATGTATTTCACTCAGGTTAGGACATTGTGGGGTTGAAGTAAATTTTAGTCCTTTTGAAAGGATTTTGATTTGTTGGGTCGACAGGTTTATGTGTGAGAAATTCACTATTTTTGGTTTTTCAGGGTTGGTGTCTACCATCTGGTGTCGTGAATTCTGTTGCCCTGGCCTAACACATGATTTGTGGGGTTTCTTCTGTCTGCGGTATTTTGGCGTGTGTTAGTCTTTCCCCCGTTGATGTGTTGCCTACTAAAGGGGTGTGGGTTATTCCGGGGTCTGGGTTGTTGGTGTGGCCTACTAGAGGAGTTTTGGTTATTTCGGAGTCTGGCTTGTTCGTACTGGATGTAATTTTGGTTACTTAGAATGGGTTGAGACCTACAATCGTGGTTTAGAAGTGAATTCCTATATGATGGGTGGGATATCCGAGTTTGGAACGGTCTGGGTTGGGACCTACAATCATGGTTTAGAGGTGATAGGTGGAATATCCGATGTTGGAACGCTTTTTGTGTGGGCTGGGATCTACAGTGTCTGGTAAAGATTTGTCTTGTGTTGGTGGGTGCCTGTGTTCTTTTGATACGGTTGTAGGGCTGTCTGTAAGGGCTGTTATTGTTGTTGTCACAGTTAGGATTGGTGCGTGTTTGATGTTTTGTGATTTGTTTTCTTTGTTGTTGGTGAGGTGTGTGAGTTATAGGTATTTTTTTAAAATATGGATTGCTTGTAAGGTGTTCGTTTTTAAACTCTGTTTCGTAATTGGCGAACCAGGTGTTTTTTTTTTCCTTTCGTTGGAGGAATGTTAGTTTTCATCCTCATAGTTTTTTCGCCAGGGTTTGGTTGTTTTATCAAAAAGTGCGCCTTCACAGCATTTTGAAGTTTCAGTTTGCATCTCGTTGTCATGTGCCTTGAATTTTTATTCGTTGGACTTGGCTCTAAGCCGTAACAGTTCTATTTCTGTTTTGAATTTTTCGAAAGCCAGTTTCACCCTGAGTTTTATTGATTTTCTGGTTCATTTCGGATGGGTTTTATTTGCAGTTTTTTTCGGTAGAATGATTGGGATGGAGTTGAGCCACTTTCATAAATGTCTGCTTTGTTATTATTTTTTATGAAGTTCCAGAAAGCAAATTCGCGTGCTGTGAGATTTTTTTTATCTAGATGTTGTTAAGAGTGTTTTTAATTCAGTAACAGTCAGCTGTGTGTTCCAGATTTGATTAGATTATTTAATGTTGGGATAATGTTTAGGAGTTTGATTAACTGTTTTAGCCTTCAGGAGTACATTTAGGCAGAAATGTATTTATATGTGTGCATATGTTCCTGAGTGTGTGTTTGTGTGTATGTGCATATATGTATACATATATGTATACTTGTTGTGAATGTGTGTCTGTGATTATGTTGACAATATCTATCTCTTCTTTTAAAAAGATGCATTTTATTATCATTTTCATATACTTATGGTCTGCATTGTTTAGTGAACTTATAAATTAGTTTCATAACTATAAACTTAATTATTCGTTTCTCTCTTCAAAACCCGGTTTAAATAAAATTACTCTTGTACGACTAAATATCGCTCCTGTTCCTATCTCCTTTCTGACGCTGTGTTCTTAATACATTCCTCCACTCTCCCATACTCTCATCTCTTGTCTTATATAATTCTCGCTCACTTACTCACCAGTCAGTCATTTAGCAACAGTTCAATCTCCATGATATATACTGAAATATGTTAATGGTCAGGTCACAGCTGTGTGCTCGAAGTTTTAGCGCTTTCAATGCTTACTAATGTAATCTTTTCTGATGTACTAAGCGAAAGGTGATTATTACAAAATTCCCCAGTTATCTAAGAGTCTAAATATCTGTAATTATTTCTGTTTTAAAATACTGTATAGCAAGATATGACTTGTTTGCACATGCTGCTCTGATATGTGCGTAGTCAATACACATGCACCTAATTATATAGTCTCTAACCCCCCCCCCCCCCCACACACACACACGCACACATATAGATATATGTATTTTTATACATGCATATGTGTGTTTTGACTGTGTATATATATGTATGTGTGTGTGTGTGCCTAGGAGTGTATAAAGTAGATTGATAAATAAATAGATAGGTAGAAAAATAGACAGACAGATAAAGACAGACAGACAGATAAAGACAGACAGACAGATAAAGACAGACAGATAGATAGATAGATAGATACATACATACATACATACATACATACATACATACATACATACATGTATTTCTTTATTAGCCACACAGTGCTCAACACAGAGGGGACAAAATACAAGGTAGAGCTTTTCTTTTGGGCAAAGAAATAAGGTAGAAGTAGAATTTCGATCAAAAGGGATCGTTAAAAAAAAAGGGGGAAGCCGATCGTTAGAAATGTCATAATGTAAAAAGGGGAACAGATTAGGTTTATTCGTGGAAAGAAAAGCCTACGGAAAAGACCACGGTAACTTAGGACAATAATGTCATGCAAAAAAGAAAAAAAAAAAAGAGTAGGTGACTCTCTTTTTTCCTTTCTTTTTCTCGTTCATTCACACGTGCCATCCTTGCAACATTGACCCATCTTTTTTTGAAACATTCACAAGACAAAACTTCCCTCTCTACTCTCACCTCTTCAAGTGACGCTTGACGAAGTTGATGAGAGATTCACCAAAGAGGTGGGTGTTTGTCTTTAGACCTTTCAGACGCGTTCACTACACACATTCATTCGCCATAGCCACAAGTACGATAAAAATGGTGGTTACTTCCCGTTTCAATGAAGG
>NC_068981.1:13220319-13221140 GCF_001194135.2 Octopus bimaculoides
GTTAGGTAGGCAGGTAGATAGACAGACAGACAGACAGACAGATAGATAGATAGATAGATAGATAGATAGATAGATAGATAGATAGATAGATAGATAGATAGATAGATAGATAGATAAGACTTGCCTATTTTACCATAAAGTAAAATGAAGTGTTGATAAGTTGTGCAGTAACTACACCGTACTTGAGAGAATATATATTACCTTACCCAATTACTGTTAGATATTGCTGGAAAATGATATTTATTGTGGCTAATTTGACGTGTTGTTCATTGAAAAGCGTTCTATATTAAGCTACTAAATGATCAACCAGTTATTATGTCTTTTATTTAGCTAGAGGACAAACAGTAACGTCGCTATATTCCTTATACATTTGATGGATAATGAGAATTTACATGCCAAAGATGTAACAACACAAAAAGAGAACACTGCTTCATTAGTGTTAGAAGTATTGCAAATCATTATTACTACACTAACCTAAGTTGTGTGTGATTGCTAGCGACGAATTTCAAACGTTTATGACTACATATGATTGAAGACAAATTATTTGATCTTAAAAACCACTGATTATTGTATTCCACAAATGTAATTTATATATCAAAAACTGGAAAAAAGATGATACAGAATCATTACATATAGATATGACCCTTTAGATTTTATTTGATGCTTTCCAATGACATCTATATCTGATGATTCATATCTGATAATTTTCCCTGTTTGAGACTCATTAATACTTCATATCCACACATATACAGCCACATACGCACGAGCACACACTCATATAAATACATACATATACATACATACACACATACATACCTATA
>NC_068981.1:13221891-13224914 GCF_001194135.2 Octopus bimaculoides
TGTGTGTGTGTGTGTGTGTGTGTGTGTGTGTGTGTGTGTGTGTGTGTGTGTGTGTGTGTGTGTGTGTGTGTGTATGAGAGAGAGAAGTGCAGAACGGAATTGTAATTTCCAGATTCATAATGAGTGAGGAACTGTGTTCAGATTCGTACCAGTCGATTCATTTAATGTTCTCATTTAATATCAAGTCAATATATCGGTGAATGTAAAGAATATTGTTAGAATGAATAGAAATACAATAATCACTTACCTGTAACTCGATACACAATTGTTGGTAGACGTCACGAGACCATACACTGTGTGGTTCCTTCATTGGCCCTACTCTGGATCTTTACCCTCTATCAGGAGGATTATATCATACATATATCGACACATTTAGATAAATCTCCTCTCCTTTCCTCCAACATTATAGTCTTAGATGATTTTATACAAATTATCATACATTCTTATCTCTCTTGGCAATTTTCACCCTATCCAACAAAGGCAAATAAAATACTTATCACTGTCTGTTGTCTAAAGGAATTGATGTTTTGTTTAACTTAATCTCTCTAGCTCTCAAATCACAATTTGCAGATTAGGATGAAAAATATTTCCAACTTCCTACTTCCTATTACTCAAGTTATTGTCAGAAATTTGTCCTGATTTGTCAAGATCACACTCACCATGTCTTTCCCCTTTATCCATTTCGTTAATCACAGACGGATGTCCTTGCCCTCCCTCATTACCTTATCCTTTTTCCTCTTTTCTATATTTCTCTATTTTCTCATTTGAAGTTCTGCCTATTTTGTAAATAGTCCTTTATTACCTTATTTTTTACGGATGCTTTATTCTTCGCCTTGTAGGTAAGACACTTGACTTTTCTTTTCTACATCTACTATTTTCTTGGCACCCATTAACCCCATTCGTCTTTACGCTGTTACCCAATATAACAGGCGTGACTACTACACTGTTGGCTCATTCTTTATTTTCTCATGCATATTCTTTAGCTCGTGTTTATACGATTCTCATGCTTTTATTTTATATTCTCATCATTAGATTGATCATATTCCTGATTATCTGGAGTGATTTTCCTCACTCATCAATATCATAGCACATTCAACGTTTCTGAAAGTCGCCACAATGTTGCTACTATTTGTTTTACTCTTTGCATATATTGAATATGGCACATTTACACCAAATTTTTATTCAAGAGTATTCTTCCTTAGTTTGTGGATTCTAATTGACAAATGAGTCTTCGTAATTACATGAACTAAGATTTAGATACTGTTCCATAGATAGATTCCTGTACTAAACTTTACGCCTGTTAATCTTCTGCCTGATATTTGTTCTACCCTCTGTGATGAGTTGCATTTCTAACCGATTCCTAAACTTTTTTCCACATCCTGAAATATTCTAGGCATCTTTTGATCTGCGTGCATAGAACTTGGCCTTATGCTTTAGTACACACCATAGGCATAAATTTACCGATATCTTTTTACAAATTCTTAAAACCATATAGTCTAACATCATTAAATTTGCCGTTTACCTCTCCTTTTTGGCAATGTTTCTGTTAATCAGATGTTTGGTGTTTCTCATATAGGCATATAGGTCCTCGTATATTTCCTTTGAATTGATTGTGCATTCTTAAGTCAACGGATCGTCTCGAAATCTCCGTTGACATGTATTAGTGGGTATGTGGCAGATTTGCACTGAAATGTTAAACGTTTTGTAACAAACTTATGACTTTATCAGCTCCGAGTTCTATAGTTAAAATTATTTTCTACTCTAGGCACAAGGCCCGAAATTTTAGGGGAGAGTGGCCTGTCGATTAGATCGACTCCAGTATGCAACTGGTACTTAATTTATTGACTCCTAAAGATGAAAGGCAAAGTCAACCGCAGCGGAATTTGAACTCAGAACGTAAAGACAAACGAAATACCACTAAGCATTTCGCCCTGCGTTGTAAATATTCTTAATTCTTTATTGCTCACAAGGGGCTAAACATAGAGGGTACAAGCAAGGACAGAAAAAAGGAATGAAGTCGATTACATAGACCACAAACAGTAACTGGTACTTAATTTATCGACCCCGAAAGGATGAAAGGCAAAGTCGACCTCGGCGGAATTTGAACCTAGAACATAACGGCAGGCAAAATACCGCTAAGCATTTCGTCCGGCGTGCTAACGTTTGTGCCATCTCGCCGATTTAACGATTCATTATAACGATTCTGCCAACTCACCGCCTCTATATCGTTAAAATTGAAAGGAGTTTCTTCATTCCTGTGACGTAAAATTTCATACAATTCTCACTGGTCAGTTGAAGGCTTCTGAAATGCAAGAAGATAATTTGAAGGTTTCTTTTGTTTAATGGTAGCGCATCATCTGACATGTTTCTGAAGATTTGATCTCGGATCCTATGGAAAGCACTGAAACTTCTTTTTTTTCCATTCAAATGCTTTTAAACACAGTTTTTATACATTATTATTATAACTGTATCAAGTACAAATTTCACCAACAAAAACTTATTCATTTCTTATCCCTCAATGGTTCTAAACACTTATAGCGTAACTACACTAACACACATACGCGTGAGTGTATGTATGTGTTGATAGACAGATATATTACACATTTATGTTCATATGCATGAGTGGATTTTAATTCAGAGTGTCTATTAATGTTAAAAAAAGTTTATATATTACTATACTATCGATTATAATATCTAGCAATTCTTACGTTTTATAGAACCCGCTACACAAACAATCGAAAAACCCAAAATTCATTTCGACTCCGTGAAGTGAATCAGAAAATATCACCCGACAAAATTTAATAAGTATTGTCTACAATATTTATAGCATACATTCTCTTCTGTTTGTTCCACACCACGGGATATATTTGTATATGTATGCATAAGTAAGTATATGCATGCATATCTGTGTAGATCTAACTATCTATATATCTATCTACCTGTATGTCTGGATGTATGAGTGTGTTTATGTATGTATGTACGTAGGTATGTATGTATGTATATATATATATATATATATATAT
>NC_068981.1:13225792-13226642 GCF_001194135.2 Octopus bimaculoides
TATATATATATATATATATTCACATATTCAGTGATAGAGAAGAAACAATAGAGAATGTATTCTACATATACTACACACACAGACACACACAAGCATACACAGAAGACACACATATACACACACACACATGCACACACATACACACACAAGCACACCCAGCCACGCACGCGCGCACACGTTTATATAAAGATATTTGCTTATATTTCTATTTATCAGAGTGATTTATAAACTTGTTTGTTTTACGAATTATATAAATAATATTAATCCAACCAAGTCTTCTTTTATATTGCTATATTTATTTAGTATATATCAAATCGAAAATATCATAATTTTATACCTATATGCAACAAAAAACTATATCAAACTCTTAAATATTCTATTTTTAATGGCTTCAAGGTCTCACGATGCATACAAAGGATAATGCAATTAAATTTTCCATGATTCCATTCATATGAGACATGCGTTGTATTGTATATGATGTTTCGGCAACTTTATTGCTATTTAGAATATTTTTCACCGCACAATATCATCACGTCAAATGTGAGTGAGAAATATTTTTCATGAATAAATAAGCCATCATTGGCAACTAATCAATATGGCGCGTGGCTTATTTTGCATGACAATAAGGTAATAATGGGAAATAAATCTGAATAGAAAATTCCTAGAAGAAAAACATAAACTTATGCTAGGCGTCAAAACACGCACCCCCCACACATTGAGGTATGTATATGTGTATATATTATACGTATATATATATATATATATATATATATGGACAAATTGCAACATGATATATGTTTATCGTAAATAAATGCATACATATATATATATATATATATATATATATATA
>NC_068981.1:13227053-13229430 GCF_001194135.2 Octopus bimaculoides
AGAGAGAGAGAGAGAGAGAGAGAGAGAGAGAGAGAGAGAGAGAAAGTGACGTAGTATATTTGCTTTGCAAGATTCTTTCTGAGAAATCGTGTGCTGCAACAAAATGTTATTGTGTCTTGGGAGAGCGAAACTACATTAATAATGACACACGCACGGGTTCAATTCCACTGCTTTATTAGTAGCCAATTGGTTATACTTCGCGCCCAATAACAAATCGATCGTTTGTTTTACCTGTTGGTCTAACAATCAGCCAGCGGTTTGTCTGTGCATCCTATTTCTTTACTATGCACAAACTTTACAATGACCCGTGTCACCCAAATCGACAGTATATACACGTCTAACCAACAAGGTTGCTTAAATTCGTTAGTATAAATGTATTAGCTCACCTGTTTGAAAATGTATTTGAAGTTGGTGGACAATATGTTATGATGTAATTTATGAATATATCATTGTAATTGTACCAAAATAAATTCTATAAATGTTAAACTCCATTTCTGTTGTCATCTTAATACCTATGCTACGCATGGAACCAACCCTAGAGTGAGATCTACGATTCAAATTGTACTTACATATCTATAGTGTTTTATCAACGCTTGATACCTTCCTGGCTATTTACCTCATTCTGAAATCCATCTGACTCGACCTAACCGTTTCTGGATACTCAGTGTTCATGTGCCAAGATTATACTGTATCCTGTAATTTTTTCATATACATACATAAATATAGACACCCACGCACACACACACGTACATACAAGCACATGTATATATGCATATGTATGTATATATATATATATATATATATATATATATATATATATATACGTGCGACGAAAGAGATGGTTTTGCTTAAAGAACTTGATGGATGCGACAGATACATAGATGATATATATAATTATGGTCTGTTTGAATTTTTTTACTCATAAAAATATAGCCCTATGAGCTCATAGCCACCAGAAATGGTAATAAGAAATATTAATTATTTGGATGTCAATCTACTAATACAGGATAACAATGAAATGTGTACTAACATTTATCACAAAACATAAGATTTTGGTTTCCAAGTGGCTTCAATGCCATGGTTCAGTAGTAAATATCCTTCTTTTATTGGTTATGGTGGTTTTGCAGGGCAAATTGTTAGATATAGTACTATTATTAATAATGGTAATAATTTTGGGGAAAGAAAAGATAAGCTGTTAAACATTTAGTAAAACAAGGGTATAAATACGGTCAGTTTCTTAAAACTTTTAATTGCTGTTTAGGTGGGAAACATGATATTTTAAATAAATATGGGATAATATCTAATCTTCAGCTTAGCACATATCTGTAAGGATTTGAAGGTTTACGATTCGAGTTATTTGCTTACTACGTCACCAATACTGTTACAATTGAGAAAGTAGTAATTACGCATAACATCATCAATATTTAGTTGGCCCTTTAAATTCTTATTGAGCGAACCGCGTGTCTGATTAAACATGTAAGTGTTAATACTTGTAGATTTATTATCTTTTAAACAGTTTTAATTAACTTTAGACATAGCAAGGTTTATAATAATAATTAATTGCAAGTACTTTTATTAGTTCCCATTTAATGAATTTTAATTTTATATTAGTCATTGGTAATTTAATATTATAACTAGTAGTGGTGATACATTAATGAGTATGTAGTGTTTTATTATTAACTTTTGACTGATGAAATAATGCATTCCACTCATAAAATATTAGTATAATTAATTTCCATCGTGTTTTGTTTTGGAAAAATGTTATAAGGTTTGAACTTTCAGTATAGTAGTAAATATGGAAGACCGGTGGGATTATTATTTATATGAACTTAAAGATTGATCGCAATTTAGCACATAATGTAGTTATTGCAGTTTACTAATAGAACCGATACAACGTTCATTGGTTTATATGTCTCTTTGTTGGAGTTTTATTAAAGTTAGTGTTTAATCCTGCCTATATATTGGTTGATTGAAATAATGGGGTTATTAAGCTTTTAATTTTATATTAAACTACGGAAGATGGTTGGGATTATAATTTTTGTATGACTTAATAGAGTTGACGGTGTTTAGTTACGTCTTTCGGAATGGTTGTAATTTACTTATTGAATTTATTTATCGATACGCTTCTACATCGGGTAAATGTGTTTGGAAGTTGTAGATTCTTTGGTTTCTTTGTCCCAAACAACACTTATTTTAGTGGTGTTGAAACCGGCGGATTGAATGGTACTGACTAGGTGTCGAAACCATAATGATATCTGTGGGGCAGCTGATGATGGAAGTAAGTTTGATCATTGGTATGGCTTTTCTTGTATATGTGGAATAGCATTATTGGATTGCTGGTATGGATGTGGAATAGTATTATAACACATCCTTTTGA
>NC_068981.1:13229440-13230050 GCF_001194135.2 Octopus bimaculoides
ATATATATATATATATATATATATATATATATATATATATATACTGGATGCGATGGGTAAATTGACGACATATATTTCCAATTTCGCGCATGCATATGGTTTTTGATTTTGTTGACTTTACTGTATATTAAGGTCAGTTGGGCACCATTTGTAAGGAAAGACAGCAACATGACGCAATTCACTCTGCCAGAATATTTAGAAACGACAAGCTGTATTGCTTGGCATTCGAACCGAAAGCTCCAATACGAAAATTTCAGAGTGTTTCGTTATCAATTTGAAAACGTGTACCGACAGTGATAAAAATCAAACATCCAGTCAACATCATGGTGTCTTGAGTGAGCGCTTATGGCGGCGACGGTATACGTCCATTCATCTTCCCACACAGACACCTACATCAAATGTCTGGAAGAGGTAGTGCTGCCCTGGGGAAAGGGGATGGCTGTTGGAAGACATTATACTTGTAAAGAAGCCCCTGTACCATACCACACAAACAGGAGAACCCCGTCATGGCTGTCAGACAATTTCTGCGGCCACATCACCCCTAACAACTTGACAAAATTAACTAAATTAGCATAGAATAACGGTTTCGTATCTTTTTATGATTAAGGTA
>NC_068981.1:13230060-13231623 GCF_001194135.2 Octopus bimaculoides
TATATATATGCGAGTTTGTATGGTTGTGTATAAAATCATATATTAATCGATGAAACTGCAACCGAGTCACGGTTTATGTAGTAGAAATGACCGTATTCCACAATTGAAGCTCTAATAAAATGATTGAAATGATCCTTCAAATACCTGCCGATGTGTTCCAGCAGGCTGGATCTTACGAACTGTATGTAATCATTTCACTGCATTTGTCAATTGTGAAACACGCGTGTCACTTCTACTACATTAGTGGTGGGGAAACTTTTGACCGCAGTGTGCAAAACTTTCCAAAGGAAAAAGGTCGGCCAGCGGGTCAGAAGTTCTACCTTTCATATCTGTGTAAATCTTGCATATATCTGTGTACAATTCGATATACATTGATACAGATAATTGTAACACATTAAATTAACGCATGGCATCTTCATTAACGCCGCCACTGAATTTAGGACATTTATAATACTTCTGAGGTATTCTATATTTTCTAGCTAGAGTGTAGTTGTGTCAAGTGGGGGGGGGGTACTCACATAGCAATATGTTTTTATATTGATAACATTTCCATTCATGTATGTCGCAAATAGGCATACGAATCTATACTATAAAAGGCAGATTTTCTGTGGGTGTGTGTATGTTTGAAATTCATACATTTATACAATTCTAAATTTCTTGGATTAAAGAATCGCAATTAATATTCTAAATACAATTTGTTAGGTCACTGCGTCATATTTTCACTCCCAAAAATTCCTAATAACGAATATAATCCATAAAACTACACGAGTAAACATTTTCTCCCTAATAAAATCTAATTTCCTCTTTCTAATACAAATCCTTTGAACTCAAAACTGAAACAATCACATTTCGATACTGTAATGACAGATACTAAAACTACATACAAAATTACTTTGCCCCTCTAAAATTAACTATTTCTATTCCTGTTACACATCGTTTCAATTGCTACTTTCTTTTATGAACGCTTACGAACGATTCAAGAAAAAAGACAAACAAACGAAGGAAGATCAACAGAAAAGTAGTCCATCTGGTGAGATATGAATATTATTTATTAAACAGAATATCTGATTTTTATGTGCTACATTTTCATGTAATGTACGCATGCTAAATTGTTTTTAACGCTTCTGGTGTTGCAGAACAGTTTTCAGGCACTGCCCACATAGCATAACAATCTAAAAATGGGACGATGGCATGAGAGGAAGTGTAGTAAACCTATAAGGTGGAAAAGGTAAACAGAATGAAGCAAAGGGGTACACCTCTTTTTTTTTTGTTTCCTTTATCGTTTTCCTGTTTTTCCACGTCCCATTTTTACTTTGTTCTGCCATGAGCACAGTGCCTGAAATTTGTCCTGAGGCACCAGATGTGCTGAAAATTCTGTCTGGCATGCTCTCATCACGTGAAACTAATAGTAGCACATAAAAAGTAATACTGTGCTTATTAAATTACACACACACACATACAAGCACAGACACAGACATAAACACACACACACACACATACACACACACACACACACACACACACACACACACACACACACACACATATATATATATATATATA
>NC_068981.1:13232872-13233900 GCF_001194135.2 Octopus bimaculoides
ATATATAAAGTGAGATAGTTTGATAGATAGCTAGATAGCTAGATAGATAGATAGACATTTGGTTTTAGACTTATTTACAAATTCGTACGTTCCTATACGTCTTTCGTTCTAACAACGATTATGATAAATAGAAAAAACCTCCGCATTTTCAAACACTTTAGGACAATCACCGAATATTGTAAATGCTGTGTCAAAGTATAAGCCTAATCGTGTATGAGAAGAAACTGCAATATGAGCATCATCATTTTTCTGAATGCAGAATGGAAAATATCATATGGATTTTTTCCAGATGATAGATTGTATAAAGATGAAGTGCATTTGTAAAAGAAGTTTTATTCTAAAAAGAGGTAAACGTCATGGAAAAATATATTTAATTCAATGAACCTGGAATATGTTTCTGTTTTCACCGAAATGTTAAGAAAACATATTTGTTATTATTTGCAAGAAAGTCATTTTTACGAATTTCTTTTAGTTAATTTTATCTCAGCTAAAATGCTGAATATAGCAACAGTATTTCAACCAAAATACTTGATCCAAACATTTGGAAAAGCATCAAGAAAAAGTAAAGATTTTTCATAACTTATTTTGGTACTGTTTAACACCAAGATGGTGCTGTTGTATTGTCAAGTGTATGTTCATCATAATTAACTTGCCGCATTTTTGACCACCCCATACATAAGACTAAAATGTCAAAGGGATCCTATATTCTATGTAGATTTAAATTCCAAGTTAAAGCGGTACCTTTTCCTTCACGTATTGACGTTTTTATTGCTTTGTCTATGTCGAGAAAAATCATGTCACTAAAGGTGCATGATATTTAGCGTTTGTCATCCCAGAGTTGAGAAAACTGCTGAGAGATTTCCCATTTACTTGCGATAATTTCATCTAATACGAATGTCCATTTTGAAACAGAATTGCGGCACACTCACAGAAGCACATATACACACACAAAGAGAAATACACAGAGAAACACTCATACACACACACACACACACACACACACACACACACACACACACACACACACA
>NC_068981.1:13237682-13241356 GCF_001194135.2 Octopus bimaculoides
CATAAATATATAGGGATTGACAGTAACCTGCTTTTCCAACATACTGAGAATTCAGAAATAGCAGTCAAAGAATAGAGTATTATGTACTCTTAACTGTGAAACAATTGTACTAAATTAACTAAAGGCAAGTGTTTTTTACTCTTCTCTATTGTTTTTTGTTTTGTGTGTATCAAAAATATCGCTATCAATCTGGAGTAATTTGTAGTTTTGAAATCAGTAGTTCTTTGACTGCTATTTCTGAATTCTCAGTATGTTGGAGAAGCAGGTTACTGTCAATCCCTATATATTTATGATTATAAATTTTACCGAAGAAGGTTTTTTTCATACTGAGCTACCCGGCAGAATTGTTAATTATTAATTTTATTACTAATTGATGATTCCCTGCCCTGCATATCTACATATATATATGTGTATTTATGCATGTATATATGCATATGAATGTGTGTGCGTTTGAGTGTGTGCGTGTGTGTGTGTGTGTGTATGTGTGCATACATTGAGAGTTTATATTTGCTTGAAGCATTGTAATTTAGAAACGTAAAGCATAGCGCTGAGAAGATTAAGAAAAATATCTTACGACAATTTTCAACTAAATATATTTTATGATCCTGATAATCCAATAAGAAGCCGTTTACAAATTAGGAAGACAACGCTAGTATATACAGCTCTTTTTTGTGCATAGTTTAGTGAAATCTAATAGTTTTACATTCTCTGAGCTGTGGTAACGTTAAGAACAGAATGTTGGTAGAGATTTTTTCTGATTCTTGCGCTTGGATTGCGAATATTCTTAGATCGAATGGCTAGTCATTTCTTAGCCTTGTCCATCGGTTATAAAAATGACGTCCTTATTCCACACGTCTGGTGTGAACGCCGAAGCGAGAAATCAACAGAAGACTATTAAACAGGATTCAGCCGACAGCACCGCAGCTGCAATGAATCCACTACGATTTGTCACAGTTCTATAGAAAAGCGGTTTGCAGTAGCCAAATGTGAATATAACTGTGAATATATGTTATTTACAGCATCGATTGTAGCAAATTTGGTCGAATGTTAAATAAACGAATGACAGAAATTATCATAGTTTTCAAATCTAATATCGCAGCATTGATAATGTTTTCTGTTGTTAACAACTCCCAGATTCTTTCTCTTCTATGTTATTAGAAAACACGGTTCCATTTTAAAGTAGTCCATGGTATGCATTCTGATTGGAATCCTTCTTCGATCAAATAATAAGAGATCCATATTGTCCTATTTCATAGAGAAGTGGACAACACTGGAATGGAAAATGTCTTCATTTACTCCATGATGCTTTGTTCCAACTGTCTTCGTAATCCTTTTCTTTTACTACTCAAGAATTTGTTTCTCATCACTGTTTCCTTATCCCACTGGAGTACTTGTTTACAATTATCTTTAGTCTTATTATTACAGTAGTTGTTGTTGGTGATGCTGCTTCTGCTGTTCCTACCGTTGAAGTCTTTACCAGTAACGTTTTCATTATCTCGGTGTATAAAATACGTTACTCTAATCGATAGAGAAAAAAAATTGATATTACAATGACATTTGTCATTTAACAGAAACATTTATTACATCATAATCATAAACTGTTGTAGCAAAGACCAGAACATGTCTGTTTCAATTTCTTTTCTTTTCTGTTGCCAGTCCATATCTGACAATACAAACATGGAATGATAGTGTTAAGGAGACAAAGTTTAATGCAGAGAGTATAGAATAAAGAGGAAAAATACGGAAATAGGTCCATGTTTCAGGTGGGTACTGATAATAATGAAACAATGTAGAAATGATAACCTACAAAGCATAAGTAATGGTACCATTCAATGGGTTTATCGATTTTAATTTATTGTTATATTTCAGAAATAAAATATTCGTCCTTGAATCGTTTTCGAACAACGTTATTACAACTGCATTAATTGTTTTATGAGTACAATTCCAAATATTCTAAAGCGCTGTCATGTCGTTTTACTTTATTTTATTTATCTTTTTCATCATTTGTCGATAGATTTTATTCTCTTAAAGGTTCATCTTTGAACTTCCTTATTTTTTAATTTAGCATTTGTCTTTCCTACCGGAATTCCCTATTTTTAATGACATGTTGTAGTATATATTGAATTGATAAAAACAGCTTTCATATCTTCAATCTTTACGCTATTCATATCATGTAATTTTCGAAAACAGTGCTGATAAATTCGTTTTTGTTTTAAAAAAACAAATGACACACCTTTCAATTCTTTCTTATAATTATTCATTTTCTTTAAAGAGACATGTAATTTCCTAATTACAAATGTCATCGTTGTACCATTATTTTCTCCTCCAGTATATTTGGCACCTCTCTCATCTTTAACAGTTGAAGTATTATTTGTTGTAATTTTTTTTCAAACTATTATTTACAACAAGCGTAAAATATTCATTTGACGCCTAAGTTATTTCTTTTCTCCAACTGACGCACTTTTTCACAAAATTTAATTGAAACTAAACAACACCAGCACTCTGTTCTATTATTGGTCGCAATATGTTTGTTATGTTTAATAACAGACTGATTTTTTAATCGATAAATTGTTCTAAACGAATATTAAGTATTATCTTAAAAACTCCATTTCCTTTTTAATTGTCTGAGAAGAATTTCTATTTGTTTTTTGGTTTTTTTCTTTTCATTCGTGTTGTTAACTAAGAATATTTTCTCGTTTCTGATTTCATTTTCCAGTGGCGCCATGTATAGTGGGCAAATGACTCTAGAATTATAAGCTACTCAATTTATAATTCCAACATGATAACGAATATATTATTACAAATTTATGGAAAATAAAAACAATCAGAAAATAAAAACAAAGCTCCTTAAGTAAAAATAATACACATAGATATTTCGAAACATATTTTGATTTTATAAAGGAGCACGAAAGCATTGTCATAGTAATCGCCTAATTACAATCTTCAAAAACGGTAAATTGACCTATAATACAGACATAACAGAGACACAGAAAGGAGACTACTTTCAATAATTAATTTCTTTATGGCCCACACGGAGCTAAACATAGAGGGGATAAAACAAGGACAGGCAAAAGGAGTAATTCTATTACATCGACACTAGTGCATAACTGATCGACCCCGAAAGGATGAAAGGCAAAGTCGACCACAACGCAATTTGACCTCAGAACGTAACGGCAGACAAACTAACGCCTAGCATTTCACCCGTCGTGCTAACGTTTCTGCCAGCTCGCAACCCTGATACTTCGCAATGACAAATTAGAAGGAAAATAGTTGCCAGAACGGTATAAATCTTGATCATATAGTGCCATAACTAGATACCTAAAACCATGTTAACCAAATATCTGTATAATTCTTTTCTACTCTAGGCCCAAGGCCCGCAATTTAGTGGGAGGGAGCCAGTCGATTAGATCGACTCCAGCACGCAACTGTTACTTGATTTACCGACCACGAAAGGATAAAAAGCAAAGTTGACATCGGCGGAATTTGAACTCAGAACGTAAAAACACGCAAAATACTGTTAAGGATTTCGCTCGGCGTGCTAACGTTCCTACTAGCTCGTCGCCTTCGAACCGTAAATGTTTTATTCAAATTTTCAACTAGTAATATTATATTTACGTATACATATACATATACATATACGTACGTGTGTGTATGCATATATATCTGTGTGTAGT